>NC_142285.1:23054285-23211627 GCF_965620075.1 Prunus avium | reverse complement strand
TTTCCCTCAGCCCTCTCTCTCAACCTCTTAGTCCCGTTAATTGCCTCTTGCACCATCCAATGACCCCACCGAAACCCAGGCGAAAAACCCCCAAATTTTACCCATAAACCAAACTCAGACCGCTGCCTCCTCCAGCTCAAAGGCGAAAGGTATAGTTGTTTCTTTTCACCTCTTCTTTTTGTAATTTGATTTGCATATTATAATTTGATAACTTTTGGAAGGTTTGAAAATTTGAAAGCATAACTATCTTATGTATTTTAACTATTGATTTACGAATCCCTACATCATTAGTTTCAATTTCCAGATTAATTAATCAGTGTCTTGTGGATTTTAACGGGTGCAAAGTCTCTAGTTGTTTGGACTCGGGTAAATTGGGTGTCGAAGCCACTTTTGAATGTGTTTGTGATTCTGTCAAAGCCACTATTGGCCTTTCCTTCTTTTCATTGTGAACTTGGACTCTTCAAAGGTGACATGTTTAAATCATTTTTAGGGTTCCATTTGACAGCGCACTCGCACTAGCCCAAATTTCTTTATAATTAGGGAGTCTGTGAATCATATTGCATTTCAAGGTATGAACTTTGCCCGTATCTACACTTGCACTAACCTTCAATTTTCATCATAAATTTGGTACATTTTCCTAATGCTTGAATTCCTTGTGTTTTTTTTTTTCTCTCTCTCTCTCTTTTTGAAGCAGAGTAATTAATTAATTAATTAGTTAACGCATTCATTCAAATGAAGGATTGAGGTAGTTTTTGCAACAAATATTTTGGTACGAAGATGCTTCTTTGAGCCTGAAAATGCAAATATGTTGACCAAAACCAATGAATAGGAGGGATTCGCATACTAGGCAGGAGTAAGAGTAGCAACATAGTAGTCATTTGCTGTTTAAGCTAATTTTGAGTTATTCCCTACCCTTTTACCCATTTATCTTGATTATTAATAGTCATCTATCTCTATGGTAGGTATTAACTGCGGCATTATGATTAAATGTCATCTTCTGCTTTCCTCGAATTTACTAATTCATGACTCTTAGATTCTCCTCATTTTTGGTACTTCCCTTTGAGCTTGTGGATGTATCTTTAAAAAATACCCATTACAATTGTGATACACATGGATGTTGAGGTAATTCATAAATTTCATATAACAGGGGCACAAGTGTTGTACATGACAATTGACATTAGGTACAGTTTGTCTTAATATCTTGGAAAAATTTGGTGTAGAGGAATGGAAAAAGGCTTGAAGATGAGCTGCCCCTTGAAGCAAATGGAGACTACACCAAGTCAAGGAGGAGGAGCTTAATTAATGGTATTTTATGGCTGTTGATGAGCACATTTTATATCTTAATTTATATTCGTAAAATTTATTTATTATTCCTTTTTATCTGATAAATTTAGTTTATTGTGATGAAATTTTGTATTGACTAGAGTTAGAGACATAAGGTTAAATTTGGTGCACTACTTTGACTAACTGTGGCTTCTATTTGTTATTGTTGATGTTTTTCTTTTCTTTCTAATTTTATATCTTTCTTTTTAAGGCCATGGGCTGAAGCTTTATAGGCTGTTCTGTTTGAAGACCACAGCTAGGTTGGTGCATATCTCTATGTTTTCATATGGGTTTATCAAAATGTTATTGGTTCTTGAATGCTTATGTGATCTTGATTTATCATTAACTGAAATAACTCCAAGAGATTATCTACATTGATTCCCATTTGTTTCTTCAATGCGAAATTTAACTGCTATTGTCACTTATTCAAATCAGAAAGTTACTTCTTTTGTAACAATGGAGAAATAATCCTTTTTCTATATGGTAAACTAATATGTGATCATTGCCCTTTCCCTTTTTGTATTCGTCACATTTTCTGGATGTCAGGAAGATCGAGCAAGTTGGGTGACTTGGTGCTAAAAGATTGTATGTTCTTGCAAAGTTCTTACCAAGGTGAGTTATACTATGAAAACTCAATTCCAGATCTTGAGAGAACCATTGAAATGCATGATAATATGCAAATTAGTTTGTTTTCTAATTTATAGGCATGCTGTTTGTATTTCATTTATATTGATATATACCTTAGCATATAGAGAGTACCTCATAATTACCTTTTGGCCAGAGGAAAGCCAATACTCAGTTGAGTGATTGTGGCAAATCCAGTCAAGCAAGGAGAAACTCAATGGCGAATCAAGTCAAGCAAGGAGGAGCTGAATGGCAGTTAATGGTGAATAGCAAGGTGGAGCTTAATGAAATTCTGTATTTTTTCTCTTTTCCAAGTAAGTTTTTGGTTTTTAATATCATAACTGTAATATCCTTGCTAAAAAGGTTGACCACTTGCAATTCTTGGTCTATTTTCAGGATGAAAATACTAATGTAATAGTCATGAGGATAGGTCCACCACTTTCAACACTTTCTGTATTTTCATTATGAAAAGATTAATGGAATTATTGTGTATGGTGTATTCTCATTATTTTCGGAAGTGTTGAATATAAGTATTTCCATTAGGAATGTAATTCATTTATTTGAAGAACAATGAATATTTGGAAAAAAAAAAAACCAATGAATGTTTGAAAGGCACGGATTGAGGCTGGGTTGCAAATGTTTAAATATATGATAACTTTTAAAAGAATATTTTTTATAGGCACGGATGGTGGATAAATTGAAAATTACAAATCATATACAAAAAACCACCAAATAAATATAAATATATCAAAAATAATGAAAATGCTTTTCTATTTTAGTAGGGACTGATGAGCTTTCTGTGCCTTTTGATTATATTAGGCACGGATGTATTTGAGATTGATGTACGCGTATTGGGTGCTAGGAATGTGGGACCCATTGTGAAAATTAGGCACTGATTTTTATAATCAGTGACATATTTATCAATAGAGGACCCCTTTAAAAGACACTGATATATATCAGTCCCTAATACTACAATAGGCACTGTTTTCAGTCCCTAAAGAAGCCAAAAGGGACTGATAGTACTCAGTCTCTTTTGAGCCTTTTTTTAGTAGTGTAAGTCTCTTAAGAAGGTGACACCATTTGAGGCTTATACTGGAAGAAAACTAGGTATTGCACACTTGAAAGTGTTTGGATCTCTATGTCATGTGCTTATCCCTTCTGCATTAAGACACAAGTTGGAAGAAAACAGTCACAAATGCATTTTTGTGGGCTATGGACCTTGTGAAAAGGGGTACAGATTATATGATCCTAGAACTAGAAAGATTATCTTGTCTAGAGATGTTTACTTTGATGAAGATGCCTCATGGAAATGGGAGAATACTAGTAATGCAGAGTTGAGAATGCCTATGCAAATTGAAAACCAAGGTAATGCAGGACATGAACAGATTGTATTTGATGAACCAACTCAGTTCTTGGATACTCAAATGCAAGTTGAAAAAGATATTGTACCTCAAGATGAGGAAATACTTGACAAGTCTCAAGTTTTTGATCACACACCTCACAAGTGGAGGAGCGTTAATGAAATCATGACACAATGTAACATGTGCGTTGTGGAACCTGAAAGCTTTGAAGAAGCTGATTTGGATGAATCATGGAAAAATGCAATGAAGGCAGAATTAGAGATGATTAAGAAGAACAATACATGGGAATTAGTTGACAGACCATTTGACAAACCTGTAATTGGTGTCAAGTGGGTCTACAAGATCAAACTTAATCTAGATGGCACTGTGCAGAAAAATAAAGCTAGACTGGTTGCTAAAGGCTATTCACAAAAGCCTGGGATCGATTACAATGAAACATTTGCCCCAGTGGCAAGGCTAGACACCATCAGAACCTTGATTGCTCTTGCTGCACAAAAGAAATGGAGTTTGTATCAGCTGGATGTGAAGTCTGCCTTTCTCAATGGCATTCTAAAGGAGGAAGTCTATGTTGAACAGCCACAAGGTTATGTCCAAGAGAATAAAGAAACCAAAGTGTACAAGTTGAACAAGGCTCTATATGGACTGAAACAAGCTCCAAGGGCCTGGTATGATGAGATAGATGCCTACTTCAACAATGCAGGATTCAAAAAGAGTTCTTGTGAAGCTACTCTCTATGTCAAAACTAATGACACTTCAAGTATTATTATTCTCACTTTATGTAGATGATATTGTCTATACTGGTAGTTGTTCCAAATTGCTTGAAGAGTTTAAGCAGGATATGAAGCAACACTATGAGATGACAGACTTGGGTTTGTTGCATCACTTTCTTGGCATGGGAGTGGTACAAACAGATTGGCACATCTTTATTCATCAAAAGAAATATGCAATGAAACTTCTTGAGAAGTTTGGAATGAAAGATTGCAAGTCAGTGGTGATACCACTTGTGGTGAATGAGAAACTGTGCAAAGAAGATGGAAGTGAAGCAGCAAATGAGAGTGAATACAGACAGATAGTAGGGAGCTGCTTTATTTGACTGCCACAAGACCAGATGTAATGTTTGTATCTAGCTTACTTGCTAGATTCATGCACAATCCCACAAAGAAACACATGGGAACTGCCAAAAGAGTTCTGAGATACATACAGGGCACACTTGATTTTGGCATTGAGTTTGTGAAAGGGAAAACAACTACTCTAATAGGGTATTGTGACAGTGATTGGGCAGGGAGTGAGGATGATATGAGAAGTACCTCAGGATATGCCTTCACACAAGGCTCAGGCATGTTTTCTTGGGCTTCTATCAAGCAAAACACAGTGGCTTTGTCCATAGCAGAAGCTGAGTATGTGAGTGTTGCAGAAGCAACTTCACAGGCTAAGTGGCTAAGATTTGTGCTTGAGGATTTTGGTGAAGAACAAGTAGAAGGTACACCAATCCTATGTGATAACACTTCTGCTATTGCAATGGCAAGGAATCCAGTTCATCACCAGAAAACTAGACATATCAGTCGGAAATTTCATTTCACCAGAGAAGCTATTCAAGCAAAAGAAATTGAGCTAATCTACTGCAAGACAGAAGATCAAATAGCAGATATTTTGACCAAGGCCCCGCCTAAGGATCGTTTTGTTAGTTTAAGAAGCCTACTTGGTGTGAAATCAGCTAAAGGATTAGAAGGGAGTGTTGGAATGTAATCCTGCAGCTATTTTCTTGAAGCCGAAATCACCAAGCTCTATTTCTATCATTTTTATGTTTATTTTATTTGTGATGTAATTAGAATAGTCCAGGTGGATTCTCTAGTTTAGATTTGGGATGACAAGTGTAAGCACCTCATAGGGTGACAGCTGTAATTCGGTTAGAGAAGAATCCCTCCTCTCTCCTCTACCGAGCACACTTTGTAAGCCAACTATTTGTGAAAATGCAATAGAACAGTCCCTTCTCATTTTTTCTCTTCTTCTCTGCAAAATCTCCATTTCTCTAAATATTACAAAACCTTCATAAACTAAAATATAAAAACAACCATAGAATTCTAACAGAAAGGACCCGCAGGAGGGTTATAGAACCCTAGTGGAGAACCAACCAGTTTATATACACCCAAGTAGCGCCCTCTTCCAGAGACAACCAGATTGGGTGATCTACCATGAGCTGGTTATGACCACAAAGGAGTACATGCGCGAGGTGACGGTCGTCGACCCCAAATGGCTCGTGGAACTGGCACCCAAGTTCTTCAAAGTGGCAGATCCCACCAAGATGAGCAAGCGCAAGCGTCAAGAACGTATTGAACCGTTATATGATAGATACCATGAACCTAACTCTTGGCGTCTTAGTAAGAGACGTGCTTGATATGTGTATCATCTGCTGCTTTTGGTTTTTCTGTATGGATTCAATGTGAATATCTTGTAATTACTTGAGCTAATTTTTGACATTGAGTGCACAAAATTTGTGTGGCTTCATTACTTTTTAACATCCTCTTGAAATTCCTTCAACGTCGCAATAAGGGCGTCATCAATTGCTTATTTTCCTTACTGCAAGCAAGCTTGGGGTAGAATCTGTTGTGTAATTTAAAAGCTATTTTATTTCTTGATTTCTACTTTAGGAGATATTAGTTGTTCTGTTCTCTGGACAATGAATTGTTAGGAAATGAAAGAGTCAGTGTGTATTCTTATGTATTAAGGCATTCAAATATGTATGCCCTTCGCTGATCCTAGTTTGTTAGCATGGTCTGGGTTTTCCCCCAAGAAGTTTTAGAATCAGTTATCAAATATCTTTGTACTGGTAATTTCAATTCTGTGGCCTCAGGCTTTAAGCCAAGAAAAGTATTATAACCTCTTTCAGAGCCGGAGGTACCTTATGTCTATAGTCTGCTTCAACTATATAATAGTTTCAACCATGCCATGTTTAGTAGATATTAAAGTTACATCAAGCACAAATGTTCTAAGTACACTAGTACAGTTTCCTCATCTAGTCTCACTTCCTGCTAACTAATAATGCATCTAACCCACTTAAAGCACAAAAGCTAAAGTACACTAGTAGCTACATCAACTGACCTAGCTTGAGTTTTCTGAATGCACAGTGAGATCAATATATCAGGCACCATCAAGCCGGAAACACCTCAACAATGCATCCTAGTTGCAAACCTATCGTGCAATCTGGTACGGTCAGAGGCGGCCACCTTCGGACATGGTGCCATTAATCCCTGAGTTGCAAACCTGAGTTGTCTGCCAGGTCTTGCCTGGAGAAAGCCTGGGAGTCGCCTAGCCTGGCAGAGGTAAACTGAGACTGAAGATCCTTGCTCGAGCTCAGGTTACCAACCAAGCAGTCTGAGGGGTTGTGGAAATCTGCATTCTTTAGTGTAGAAAACTCATCCAGTATGGTACTTGAAACAGAAGGGTCAATAACAGTGCTTACACCACTACCAACATCAACGTTTGGACAACCATAAATCCCACTTTGATTGTTGCTCTCATCTGACAAATCTCTCAGACTGCTTGAGTTAGAAATGCAATTAAGGCTATCTGGATCTCGATGGGATGAAGTGAGCTGATCCACGTGGGGTAAGAGCCTACAATTATTCAGGCTATTATCCCACATTTCCTGACCAATTGAAGTTAGGGAGGAATTATTTGCTTCAGTTAGAACAGCTGAAGAATCTTGCAAACCCAACACAAACAAAGGCCCCGGTGATCTAAGTGTCCCAACAAAGGGTTGACAAGACTGGTAAAATATGCATTCATCATTGTCTAGGAATGGAAGCGAGCCATTTGTGCTATTGAAATCTGAATGAGGCATATCAGTTTGTTGGGAGTGGTAGAGTAATGATTCCAAAGGCGGCTGCGTATGCCGTGGGCTATTCTGTAGTTGCGCTGCACTTTGGTTTTGGTTGGCAAATGTCAGCTGGTTCACAAGGTTATAGGGACTAACATACCCTGCAGCTAATTTATCTTCAATTCCCTGTCCTGTAGAATTCAACTGGCTTAATTGATCCACGGAAAAATCAGTACCTAATTTTGTCTTGTCAGTACTATTTCCAACTAGTGATTGACTTCCAAACTTTGTTAGGCTGTTCAACTTTCCTGGTAGAATTGCATGAGATGTGTTCAAGTTTATTGCAGTAGATTGATCCATAGATGATTGGGGAGGGTTTGATTCGGTAGAGAGATATACCTTCTGAAAAGACACCCGGATTCTTTTGGTTGAGTTTGGCCTGCATGGTCTTCATATCTGCTATTAAATCTCCATTAGCAGCCGATTGCTGTTGTAGAGCAGCTAAAGTTCCATCATGATTGACACATTGAGGTTTCAGTAGCATATTGACTAGCTGTTCCAAACGTAGATTTGAAATCGAGTAAGGAAAGAGTTCCCATTTCCAATCTCAGGAACCCGAATGAATGGTCTTTTAATCAAATTTCCCCATTCAGTTTGCTGCTCCTAGTAGCACAAAAAAGTCATTAAAAAAACATCAAACAGACTTCCCTGCTTGAAAACAGAATAAAAAACTTACCCAAGAATCCAGAGTGTAATGGTCGTTTAAGACTCGAAGTCAGAGAAGGAAATATGAAAATATTTTCAGGAGGCTCATCCCACTCTACCTGTTAATGAAGTGAATGTAGAAGAATCAACCGTTGAACATTCAAAGCAAACAGAAAAACCCTTCATTATAATATTGATTAGGGAACATAAAAGCAAGATCACTTGGTAAAGGCTCAGAGTAGCTTAAGCCACCTGAAGATTCCGCCACTTTGAACGAGGCCATCTCCTCTGTGCCTCTGGGATGGATCCTTGATTTCTGGATGTGCAGGCAAATTTTCGATAGCCTCTACAATATGGTTTAATGAACAAAATTTTGTACGTTCTTGGTCACCCTTTAAAGATCATCACAACAAAAGGGTTATTTTAGTCATTAACAATCAAGTGCTCTGTTCAACATTGTCCAAAAGGGTATCTTCTGCTAAAATTGGTGGACGTTACTTTCCCAACCAATTTGGACTTCTAATAAGCCACTATCAAGCCGACCAACAAGGTTCATCTGGGACTGGGTCTGGCCTATCAAGTTTTTTGTTTGTTTTTTGTTACAAGCGATATTGGGAGAAGGGAATCACATCTAGGACCTCGAGTGCAGGGATAGATGCTCTTAACCGCTTGAGCTACAAGCCCCTTGCTAGTCTATCAAGTTTAAGCAAATGGTCAATGTGAGTATTTGGGTTTGCCTACCAAGTTTTCATTATGGCTCTACAAATGTTTGTATAATATCCAAGAGAAAGCAGTGATTGGCCTACAGGCCTTGATGGAATTGCATATGTTGGAGCCTTTATGCTACACAACACTATATATCTGCAAGAACTTGAACATTTCTACAAATTGAAAAGAGAGAAAATGCTTGTGATTGCTTTTCCAGGAAGACCTTCAATCTTGTACTCCACACACAAAAGCACACACTTTATACAATCTTAAAATCCACAAAATAGAGCATTGCACCATGTGGCCAAATACAAAAAGTCTGTTTACAAAAAGGCATCTTCTACCATGTGGCCAGAACAAGATGTTGAATTATGAAAGCAAAGAATGACCAAAACAGAGCCACACATTTACAAGGCGAAGCTGAGCCCCAATTTACAAGGAGAAGCTGTACGTTGCAAATAGATGACCAAAACAGAGCCACACATTGAAATTTGAAATCAAGTCTGCTTTGGCTTTGGCTTTGTTAATTAAAATAACACTATAGCTGGAACTAACACATTAATCGGAGTGAGCTTGGATTAAAATGGATCTGTTTATTTCTCTCAACAAACAAAAAAAAAAAAAAAACATTAATCGGAGAACTCCGAATTAATTGTTCTTACAACAAGTAATTAACACTTATTTAACTCATATTTATTCCTACTAAGCACTCCAAATTAACTCGTAAACTCTTCTCCAGATACCTTTGCATGCGGGTACTAGCAATCTTCAACACTTGAACTGAAAGGAGGCATTCAGCTACAGCTACTTTTCTCCTAATTTAGATGCTGCAGCTAAATATCAAAGTAAACAAATTAATACCCGTCAGTTTGGAGAAAAGAAGAATGCAATAAGAAAATAATTATAAAATGAAATTAATGATGAGAGAGAAAGAGTACCATCACGAGCTTATCTATTAAGCATATGCTAACTTTAGTTGCCGCTTGATCAAAGCTATCCTCACATAAAGCCAATCATTTAAATCATTCAAGAACTTGAAGTATGCGTATCTCCATGACCTTTTGAATATCAAAGTGCCGCAAACTCCCCAAAATCCAGCAGCAAACCCAATCCCCATACTGATGTAAAATCCTAGTGTTATAAACTCATCCTTATCCTCTTCATTGCTCCAGTCAGTTGGCTCATTTTGATCAGCACACATCTTTTTAAGTGGAGGTCCACAGAGTAGAGGATTTTCAGCATAATCAAGGCGATCAAAGCTTTGGAGCTGAGTGCCTGTGGGTATTTTGCCAGACAAGTTGTTATATGATAGGTCCAAGAAACTAAGACGATCTATCCGAGCAAGGCTTGTCGGAATTCTTCCATCTATCTGGTTTCTTGATAAATCAAGCGAATCCAATGACTCCAAGTTTCCGATCTCCTGAGTTATTTGACCTGTTAACTGGTTTCTCGAAAGGTTTAAAGAAATCAACCCAACAAGACGAGTGATTTCACTTGGAATCTCCCCTGTTAATCTATTACTTGAGAGATCAATTCTCTTCACAAGGCCCAAAGTGCTTTTGTATGTCTCCATTCTTCCTTTCCATATGAAGCTTGCATCATCGTCATAATTAGTAGGAGCAATTGACTCATTACCCATACTTCCGCCATAAAAATGTGTGCTAGATAGACTTGGATTTCCTTTTTGAGCCAGAGTAGTCAAATTGTTGAGGCATTTGGGTATGCTTCCAGAGATGTTGTTCATAGAGAAATCCATAATTTTAATGTGTGTTAGATGGCATAATTGTGAGGGCATGCTTCCATTGAAGTGATTAGTGGAAAGCATCAGGATAACCAAATTCTTGAAGCTCACACCTAACCATGTAGGTATTGGTCCTGATAATTTATTATCTCCCAGATCAATAACTTCTAAACTTGCGCAGTTCTTCAACGATGAAGGCAATTCTTCAACAAATTGGTTTCTTCTTAATTTCAAAGTTTGCATTTGAAATAAAGAGCCTATTGTCATGGGAATTTTACCAGAAAAAGCGTTGTAACTCAAATCAAGCATGACTAGAATCTCCAAATGGCTCCAGCAATCTGGAAGTTCTCCAGCAAAACTGTTGCTTGAAAGATTAAGATATGTTAAACTCATATCTGCACGTGCGCATAGGAAAGAAAGCGACCCTGAAATGTTATTATTAGAAAGATCCAGATAGGAGGCTTGTAATAGAGTTGAGGGAATTGGACCTTCTATTTGGTTCGACCTCAAATGTAGTTCTGGGTTATATGGAAACTCCACTGTCAAATTTGTAAATATTCCTCTGATTAGGTTCTGTGAGAGATTAATAACGCTCGCGTTACGAAAATTACTCCAAAACCAACTTGGAAGGATATCAGAAATTCCAGCATTCGAAATATCCAGCTCGGAAGAATCTTTTTGAGTTTGAAGCCATTTTGGGAAATGTGGACCCATCTTGCAAGACCCCAAAACTATGTAATATAACTGGAAGGGAGGAACCCAATCAGAATGGAAATTTAAAACTAGTGAGTTAGAGGATAAATCCAAATGATATAAGTTGGAGAGTTTTGAGAAGTGAGTTTCTGAAACCACCCCTTCCAAAGAGTTCATGCTGAAATCGATGTTCCGTAGTTGCGACATTTGCCCAATACTTTCAGGTATTTTTCCGCTTAATTGATTGATGCTGAAATCGATGTACTCCAGTTGCGACATTTGCCCAATACTTTCAGGTATTTTTCCGCTGAATTGATTGGCACCAAGAATCAAGAATTTCAAAGATGAGAAGCTTGTAAGATTGTTTAATGACCCCTTAAGAACATTCTCAGAGAGGTCCAGATCCCCTAATGAGTTTTGAGCACATCTAGGCAATAATTGAACAAACTTGGATAATTGTCCACTCAGATGATTTCTTTGAAGCGACAATGATTGCAAATTACACAGCCTTGCAAACGAATTTGGATTCGCTCCTTCAATCTGGTTATCAGAGAGACCCAGATACTCAAGAGAGCTCATGTTTCCAATGAAATCGGGAATGAAACCAGTTAGATTATTGTTGGAGAGATCCAGATCCGCAAGAGAGCTCATGTTTCCAGTGAAATCGGGATTGAAACCAGTTAGATAATTGTTGTAGAGATACAGCTTTACAAGAGAGCTCATGTTTCTAGTGAAATCGGGAAAGAAACCAGCTAGATTATTGTTGGAGAGGTCAAGAGTAACAAGGCTTGTACTGTAGTTGGACAACCAAAGAAATATTGACGAAGTGAGATGGTTGTTAGAGAGATCAACATACGCAAGAGATGTAGAAGAATTTGTTTTGTAAAGAGTAGTGGAAAGAATTGGAGTGGGAGGAGGAGGAAGACTGCAGTTCCACAAGACCAACTCTACTAGTTTAGGGAGCTTATTAAGTACTGCTTCTGGCCAATCGAAAACAGTACTGAGATTGTTTCTGCTTAGGTCCAAATACGTTAAAGAAGAATGAGCAGGGAGCCAATTGAGATTTTGTGGTTGAAGCTGATTATCTTCGAGGTAGAGATATTGCAATTGAGTGAGGTTTCCAAACGAACTTGGAATTTGACCAATGAAATGACAGGAACTGAGACGGAGGTTTCTTAGATTGGTTAGAGAACCAATGAAATCTGGAATTTGGCTCCCATTGAAGTTTCTGCTTAGGTCCAAATCTGTTAAAGAAGAAAGAGCAGGGAGCCAATTGAGATTTTCTGGTTGAAGCAGATTATAGCTGAGGTCGAGATTTTGCAATTGCGTGAGGTTTTCAAACGAACTTGGAATTGGACCAATGAAATTACAGGAACTGAGACGGAGGTTTCTTAGATTGGTTAGAGAACCAATGAAATCAGGAATTTGGCTCCCATTGAAGTTTCTGCTTAGGTCCAAATCCGTTAAAGAAGAAAGAGCAGGGAGGCAATTGAGATTTTCTGGTTGAAGCTGATTATTGCTGAGGTCGAGATTTTGCAATTGCGTGAGGTTTTCAAACGAACTTGGAATTGGACCAATGAAATGACAGGAACTGAGACTGAGGTTTCTTAGATTGGTTAGAGAACCAATGAAATCTGGAATTCGACTCCCATTGAAATCAATCCATGCAAGGTCCAAATACGTTAAAGAAGAAAGAGCAGGGAGCCAATTGAGATTTTCTGCTTGAAGCCTCCAATTATGGGCGAGGTCGAGATTTTGCAATTGCTTGAGGTTTCGAAACGAACTTGGAATTGGACCAATGAAATGACAGAAACTGAGATTGAGGTACCTTAGATTGGTTAGAGAACCAATGAAATCTGGAATTTGGATCCCATTGAAATAAATCAATGAAAGGTCCAAATATTGTAAATGCTGCAACTCAATCAGTTTAGGACTAATCATCTTACCTTGGAAAGAATATCCAAGATCAAGTTGAATGACATGGCCAGTTTGGTTGCTACAATAGACTCCTTCCCATCTGCAACAATCTTGTTTTTCGGCTTCTGAACCCCAAGTTGAGAGTTGATTGAAGTGATCCACCAGGCCACGTTTGAATTCAAGTAGTGCTTGCCTTTCCCTCTCTATGCACCTCACTGTCACTTTAGCATCTCTGAAGCTGTGGCTGTGGCTGTAGTTGTGGCCAACTTCTCCTCCTTTTACGTTTTGTAGGAAAAGGATCAAAAGTGCAAGAAAGAGTTTCAAGCACCTTCCGTCGCCCTTCATGTTAATTGATCAAAAGCACATGCACATGCAAAAACACTGCAAGTATATATTGATATATGCTAGCTTGCATCAGATATATATAGGAAATAAGGAAGAAAGCTAAAACAGTGCCACACATTCATACAAGACAAAACCATACAAAGGAGTAAATTATCTGCTATAATTAATGTTATGACATAGCTCAATGATGCTCTCATACCATGCCATGTGGAAAACCACCCCGTATATGTAAATTCAATTTCAAATACATATGAATGTATCTTTCAGAAAGGAAAAACATTTCTTGTAACGGGAATAACACTATTTTGCTATCTCCACAATAATACTTGAAAAAATTATTCTAGGTGGTTTGAAACATTTATTAGTATACCTTGTGATTAGTGTGGCAAACAAGTTTAAGGGAAACGTTTCAAGATGGTGTAATAAAAAAAAAAATTGACACGTGAAAAAGAGATATTCCTTAAATCAACTAATTATCCTAATTAAATCATATTGAGCATTGATCCATCTTAGTAATTTGTAATGTTGGGCTGGGAGCTTGCTGTGTGGACAGCTATCTTCGTATGGAAACTCATGATGACTGAGTCACACAAAAAGACTGTTAAGTCTTTTCAATTTTTTGGTTCCACAAAAAGACTGTTAAGTCTACAAACGGTAATTTCCTTTTGCTTTATTAATTGCTCAATTACTTTATTTTACCATTTTTATGTTTTTTTCTTTGAAAGGAGCTCTTAGATATAGGTTCAATTTCACTTATGTCATCAGAATTGGACTATACCAAATTTTCTAAAAAGAAGAAGAAAAAAACTGTTTAGATTTTCAAAAGTTCTTACAAATAAGAATACAAATCACTTGCTAAAGAAAATTCCTAATACTTTGGATTCGAAACTCTTTATTATGGAGGTAATTAAATTAAGTACACTCTAATTGTTCCGTCATAACTTACAGAAACCAAATTAATTATGATGCATGAGCTAACAAGTAAGATGCAGGAATAACAATTACCGAAACCAAATTAATTATGATGGCATGGACGAAATGAATGATGATCACAATACTTAAATTAATATTCCACTACTTTAATTCTCAACAGCAACCAAATTGATTTTTGTCAATTGTATGCATTTTTTGTTTTGTTTCCCCATTGTTCGTTCTTTGAAGGGTTTTGCTTCTTATCACCTTGTTATTTTAATTTTAATTTTTTGTTTCTTAATGTTATGCGAAGTTTAGGTGTTTTCTACTTAAGAGTCTAGGTTTTTTCTCTCTCTCGCTCTAGTTTTATGTTTGCTGTAAAGGAAATCCAACCCCCTGTAAAGGGAATAAATTTTGAAATTACCTGGGGAGGTGAATACCCTGTTATTATTATTAAAGATTGAATACCGATTGGGACGTATGGAGGGATAAGGAAATCCAACCACCTAGTGGGCCACGATGAGCGTACTGCGTAGTGGCTGACAAATTTTTCCACAATATTCATTGATTTATTACTTGTTTACTTGAACCACGGACAAATTTTTCTTCAATTATCTTTTTCCACATAGTGATATAAATAAGAGATTGAAGACTTGTGACTTAGACTTGATATATGGTGATTTGCGCCTATATTGACTTAGACTTGATATGGTGATTTGCCTTCCAATGCACGCTTCAACTGACTTGTATGTATTGGCTCGACTTCACTTGGTAAGGTGCCTTCCCGTGTCCACTCAACCATTGACTTTGCATCCCATCCCCCTAGGCACAAGTTACCAATATCTTGACTTGACTTAAGTGTTGGATATCTGATCATAGAGTTTCAGAGCAGCTTCCTTCATTTTGCATTCAGATTCTTTGATTTGATTTGTTTTGTTGCTCGTTAAATGATTAATATATGAATTACTCAGTCATGTTCTTATGGACTCCTGTGGTCCAAGGAAATTGTGGTCACCCACCCTTGGATATAAATTATAATATAAGAATTATTAAAAAAACAAGTTTTTTTTTTTTAAAAAAAAAAAATTAAAGGCCAAAGGCCAATGACTTTATTCCTCAATAGAATGTAAAGAACGCAAGTCATTCTGAACGTAAATTATTTTTTTGTTTCTTAATTATATACGAAGTGTAGGTTTTTTCTACATAGAATCGAGGGTGGGTCCAAAAAAAGAAAAAAAGAATTGAGAGGGTGGCGTCTTGTGACCTTTTTTTGGGGGTCTGAACGTCTTGTGACCTTTAGTGAGGAGAACTCTATGGTCCAAGTAAACAAGTAATAACTTATTCATATATCACTCAACTCTTTATGTGGAAAATGATAATTGAAGAAAAATTTGTCCATGGTCCAAGTAAACAAGTAATAACTTAATTGTTTAAGTTGAATGTGGGTTCGTCTTAAACACGCTACAAAGAAAAGTATAATACAAGAGTTTTTCAAAACACTTTGGTTATTGACCAAGTCTATTTTGAAATGCCCCTATAATTTAGATTGATATTACATGGGGTCTTACGATTACACACGAAAGTTTCTCGTATTATAGTGATGATCATGAAACACTTAAGTATATTTAGTGTTGGATATCTGATCATAGAGTTTCGGGGCAACTTCCTTCATTTTCCATTTGGATTCTTTGATTTGATTTGTTTTGTTGCTCGTTAAATGATTAGTATATGAATTACTCAGTCATGTTCTTCTGGATTCCTGTGGTCCAAGGAAATTGTGATCACCCACCATTGGATATAAATTATAATATAAGGATTGTTTAAAAAACAAGTTTAAAAATTAAACAATAACTAAAATGAAAAAAAAAAATTAAAACCAAAGAGCAAAACACGCTCCCAGTGAAGTTATTTTGATGGCAATTACAGATACTTGAATTAATCCACTACTTTAATTATCAACAGAAACCAAATTGATTTTTGTTATAATTTATACTTTAGTAACAAAGTAGTTTTTCTTGTTTTCCCATTGTCCCTCTGTAGCTTTTTTATTATTATTATTTTTTGTTTCTTAATTATATACGAAGTGTAGGTTTTTTCTACATAGAATCGAGGGTGGGTCCAAAACAAAAAAAAAGAATTGAGAGGGTGGCGTCTTGTGACCTTTAGTGAGGAGAACTCCATGGTCCAAGTAAACAAGTAATAACTTATTCATATATCACTCAACTCTTTATGTGGAAAATGATAATTGAAGAAAAATTTGTCCATGGTCCAAGTAAACAAGTAATAACTTAATTGTTTAAGTTGAATGTGGGTTCGTCTTAAACACGCTACAAAGAAAAGTATAATACAAGAGTTTTTCAAAACACTTTGGTTATTGACCAAGTCTATTTTGAAATGCCCCTATAATTTAGATTGATATTACATGGGGTCTTATGATTACACACGAAAGTTTCTCGTATTATAGTGATGATTACGAAACACTTAAGTATATTTAGTGTTGGATATCTGATCATAGAGTTTCGGGGCAACTTCCTTCATTTTCCATTTGGATTCTTTGATTTGATTTGTTTTGTTGCTCGTTAAATGATTAGTATATGAATTACTCAGTCGTGTTCTTCTGGACTCCTGTGGTCCAAGGAAATTGTGGTCACCCACCATTGGATATAAATTATAATATAAGGATTGTTTAAAAAACAAGTTTAAAAATTAAACAATAATTAAAATGAAAAAAAAATTAAAACCAAAGAGCAAAACACGCTCCCAGTGAAGTTATTTTGATGGCAATTACAGATACTTGAATTAATCCACTACTTTAATTATCAACAGAAACCAAATTGATTTTTGTTATAATTTATACTTTAGTAACAAAGTAGTTTTTCTTACCAACAGGAGTTGGTCCAAGTGGAAGGGGCTTGGATCCTTTAAACAAGAGGTCCTGGGTTCGATCCCAGGCGCTTGCGAATAGAGCAGACTTTGTTGGGAGAGGTCCCCGCTTTGCGCCCGACAGTACCTCGAGGGTTAGTCCCCGCAATCGCGCGGGGGATACCTTGATTTTCACCAAAAAAAAAAAAGTAGTTTTTCTTGTTTTCCCATTGTCCCTCTGTAGCTTTTTTATTATTATTATTTTTTATTTCTTAATTATATACGAAGTGTAGGTTTTTTCTACATAGAATCGAGGGTGGGTCCAAAACAAAAAAAAAGAATTGAGAGGGTGGCGTCTTGTGATCTTTAGTGAGGAGAACTCCATGGTCCAAGTAAACAAGTAATAACTTATTCATATATCACTCAACTCTTTATGTGGAAAATGATAATTGAAGACAAATTTGTCCATGGTCCAAGTAAACAAGTAATAACTTAATTGTTTAAGTTGAATGTGTTCGTCTCAAACAAACTACAAAGAAATACGTGACCAAAATATAAAACACGAAAGAGGTTGCTTCATCTTGTAATTATTAGTTTGGAAAGACGAATATTCATTGACTTAGTACAACAACCCAGTGGTACCATGGACCAACAGAAACTAGAGGTTGTTGCAATGGCAGTCCTTATCCTCCCCCAGGCTCTAATCGGAGCTGGAGAAACTCTTCCCGAATTTGTTGATATAAATCTATTGATTCCGTAGTGAGGGCTCTGATACCAATTGATAGGATCATCTAGAAATGTAAAGAATTTAGAAAATACTCAAATTCAATCTTGTTTGTTAGCAGCACCCCTTTACAGGGATTTAAGTGACGGCAATTGAGAAAAGGAAGCACCTAGAAAGCTTCTAGAGACAAGTTAAGAATTATGCAGCCCATAACATAAACCCAAAGTTTACAATGTATAGACATACCGTTAGTTTCTGTTAATTGACTGGGTTCAATACTTTTTTGTCGCTAGATTTTACAAGAAATTTAAATTTGGTCAGTGAAAAAAAAATTTAGCCAAAAGCCATGCAAATGCTATCCTCTTGCACAAGCTGCCAATAGGCTAAAAATTTAGAGTATGTGTAGCATCCTTTAACTAATTCATGTTAATGTGGTTTTAACAATCCCCCTCTCAAAATATAAGACATAACAATAGGAAAGAGATTAAAAATAAATAAATCATATGATGGTAAAATAAGTTCATATCTCAACAATAGTTTCACAAAAACACAGATTCATCTCTTCAAAAAAGCTCCAATCATAATGCCAACAATTATCAGACTCCCAGATTCATAAATGGCAAATTCATCACTTCAAAAAATCTCCAATTGCAAGAGGATTGTAACTCAACTGGTTAAAAGCATTCCATGCATCCGAGGTCCTAGATTCGATTCACTCCTCCCCCAGTATCGCTTGCATTCCAAAAAAGCTCTAACGATAATCCCAACCATTACCCTACTCCCACATTCACAAAAATTGAAATCCATACACTACTACATTTTAGCCCTTGCGCGACGGTTTTTTGCGCGACGGAGGATAAATCGTCCCACATAGATATTTTGCGCGACAGGTAACATAAATCGTAGCGCAACATTGTACGACAAAATTAATCGTCGCGCAAATTACTGTTTGCGCGACGAAAACAAAGAGCGTCGCATAAAGTAGCTGGGAAAACGCGCGGAAAAATTTATTTGGCGGTGAACTTTGCGCGACAGTATTTCTCGTCGCGCTAAGCTATTTTGCGTGACAAGTAAAAACTTTCGTCGCGAAAAAAAAAGGCGCGAAGAACGGACTACTGTCGATAGCATTTCGCGCCAAAAAATTTGCGCGACAGAGGATTGCGCGACAAACATTTCGTCGCACGTTGTTTGTGCGACGAATTATTGTGCGACGGATAGAACTACATCGTCGCGCAAAAAATCGATGTCGACAGTACCTTGCGCGACTGGGAAATAACCTTTGCGCGACGGTGACGTGGTTTGCGCGACATATGTTGAACTAATTATTCGTCGCGCAAAACGGAAGAATCTTGCCCGACGACAGAGGTATCCGTCGCGCAAACCCGTCGTCTATACTAAGCTTAGCACGTCCATGGCAGAGGCAAACTGCAGAAAAAATTGCAGTTTGCCTCTGCTGTTGCTGCATCTTTCTCAAGAGGTTTCGGCACACAAAATTCGTCATTTTCATTTCGTTTATGAGTTGAGCTACTTCTGCCTCTGATACGGTCATTAGGTATGCATTTTTTATCGTTAGTGTAAAAATTTTACTGTAAATTCATACTAACACCATTAATTTCTTTGTATATAGGAATATTATATGTGATTAGCGATTGGAGGAGAACGATTTAGAAGGTATTTTCGTTGTTTTATAATATAAAATGTATTACATTATATTTATATTGATTTATGAAATTATGTTTATAATATGATGTTAAATTATGAATGTACGTTAATGTACAAAGTTAATTGAAATTAACTTTGTACATTTTTTTTTTTATAAAGCTTAGTTCCCGTTCGAGGTTAGTTGGACCGCGCATGGGTGGGTAAACCACGACTACGGTCCAATTAATTCTTGAATTGTCCCATATTTTGGACAGTTTGGAAATGCATAGTCATGTCCCGTAGTTTACAGCTACAGGATTAGGTTTCGATTGTGGAGATTTCGGTGTCGTCTCGGTACGTTCTTCGGGTGGTACGTAGGTATTTTATATCTACGGTACACCTCAAGAACTGTACCGAGATGCTGCCGAAATTTATCCACGTCGAAATCTAATCTCATGTAGCTGTAAATTACATGACATGGCTATGCATTTCCGAATGGGATAGGGCCCTTACCGGAGGCATAAGGAAAGATTTTGTACGAATACAACATGATTGTTGTATTGTGATTGTGGTTCCAGGAAAGATGAGCAGGAGGTGGATACAAAACCCGGATAGGTGCGCAGGCGAATACTTGGATGGAATTGAGGATTTTATTGACTTTGCACGGACACACAACCCAGGTGCAACTAGAATCCGGTGTCCTTGCAGGAGGTGTAACAACATGTTGTGGGAGACAATTGAACATGTTCGATTTCATTTAGTAAGAAATGGAATGATTGAGACATACAGCACTTGGAACCATCACGGGGAACAAGTAGACATCGCTTCGTCTTCAGGGGCCACAAGAATGGACAATGTTGAACCTATTGTGGATCCTAATGAACAAGTCAGGGATATTATACATGATGCTTTTCCATTTGCATCGACCAGCAGCACTCAGGAAGGAGAAGATGATGTGCCTACACCAATGGACAGTGCAGAGTTCGAACAGTATGAAAACCTGTTAAGAAATGCCAACCAGGAGTTATACCCGGGGTGCGAGCGCTTTTCCGTTCTGACGGCGATTGTGGAGCTAATGCACGGGAAAATAAAGTATCGTATGTCAAACTTGTGTTTCGATTACTTTTTGGGGATTTTCAAGAAAATGCTTCCAACAGACAATTGTTTGCCGAAAGATCACAGACAGGCACAGAAGATGTTGAGTGGTCTTGGATTGGGTTATGAAAAGATCCACGCTTGCAAAAATAATTGCATGTTATTCTATAAAGAGTATGAAACGTTGGATACATGCCCTATATGCAATGAATCGAGGTTCAAACAGACATCTCAGAATAGAATGAGTAAGATTCCACAAAAAGTCATGCGTTATCTGCCCCTGAAACCAAGGTTGCAGCGATTGTATATGTCGACGCATACTGCCACAGACATGAGATGGCATAAGGAAAAACGGGTAGACGACGATGTGATGCGGCATCCTGCAGATGGGGAGGCATGGAAAGATTTCGATCGAACGTTCCCCGAGTTTGCTGCTGATCCCCGAAATGTGAGGTTGGGGCTTGCGACTGACGGTTTCAATCCGTACGGGGTTCTAAACCAACACCACAGCACTTGGCCGATTTTCGTATTTCCATATAATTTGCCCCCTTGGAAATGCATGAGAAAAGAGTACATGATGATGACTGTTTTGATAACTGAGGATCCTGGCAGGTCAATCGATGTGTACTTAAGGCCGTTGGTTGATGAGCTCAAAGATTTATGGACAAACGGGGTGCGCACGTACGATAAATCTACTAAGAAGATGTTCACTTTGCGGGCGGCAGTTATGTGGACTGTGAATGATTTTCCCGCATATGCAATGGTTTCGGGGTGGAGCACAAAGGGTTATATGGCATGCCCTGTATGCAAGGAAGATGTAACTTCCGGTTGGCACGCTGGAAAAGTGTGTTACCTTGGGCATCGAAGATGGTTGCCATGGGACCACGAGTGGCGGGAGAAGGATATAGAGTTCGACGGGAACAAAGAGCGTCGTGCAAAACCTAGAGAATGGTCCGGTGATCAGATCTTAGAACAGCTTAACCATTTGGATTTTGCTCCGTTTGGGAAAACAGTTAGTCGGACCAGACCTGCTACACATATGAACTGGACGCACAAGTCTATGTTTTTTGAGCTCCCATATTGGTCGAAACTAAAATTGAGGCACAATCTCGACGTTATGCATGTTGAGAAAAATGTGTTTGACACATTGATGGGAACGATTCTAGATATCAAGGGCAAGACAAAGGACACTCCGAAAGCGCGTCTTGATTTGGAAAGAATGGGCATACGAAAGGGTTTATGGCTGAAAAGGGGCAGTGATAAAGCTATACGGGATCTTGCATTTTTTTCCATGAAACCGAATGACAACAAAGAGTTTCTACAGTTCGTATCGTCTGTAAAGTTTCCTGACGGGTATGCTTCTAATATCGCACGTTGCGTGAGGGTTGACGGGGGTAAATTTACTGGACTCAAGAGTCACGACTGTCATGTGTTTATGCAACGCTTACTTCCTGTGGGGATTCGACACCTATTGCCGGAAGATGTAGTCAAGCCAATCATATTGTTGTCCATATTTTTTTCCCAACTGACGGCAAAAACGTTGCGAAAGACAGACATTGATCAGTTGCGCCAAGACATTGTCCAAGTCTTATGCAAGTTTGAGATGATATTCCCTCCGGCTTTCTTCACGAGTATGATTCACGTGATGGTTCACTTGCCAGAAGAGGCATTGCTTGCTGGTCCAGTCAACTATCGCTGGATGTATCCAATAGAAAGGTATATAATCATCATCATTTGTGTATGCATCATTATCTCATGCTTACTACTTGCTAATTTCGGTTTATTTTGGCAGGCTACTCGGAGAGCTGAAAAAAAGCGTACGCAATAGAGCGAAGCCCGAAGGATCAATTGTAGAGGCTTGGGTTCAATATGAGGCGCTTACTTTCTGTGGAATGTATTTAAAGGATGTGGACACGGCTTTCAATCGACCTCAGCGCAATAATGACGGAGGTCTGAGAAATGAGCAACTTTCTGTTTTTGCCCAAAGCGCACGACCCTTTGGAGATCCTGTACGAGGAGAATCGTTTTCCAGAAATGACATGGAGGTAGCTCATTGGTTCGTATTGAACAATTGTGATGAGATATTGGCATACTTAGATGAACATGAAGAGATGATGAAGCGAGAACATCCATCACATTTGTATTCCAAGAAACACCGTGAATTGTTTCCACAATGGTTTTTGGAATATGTAAGTTATAAGTGTTTTCTAATTCATATATATATTGTGCTATTACATTTTTCCAAACTAACCTATTTCGGTTTTTTTTATAATATTAGGTGAATAAGTTGAAATCAGAGAATTCCCCCACTTACAGTGAAGAGTTATATAACTTGGCATTCGGCCCACTCCGAGCAGAATTGTTCTCAGGTTGCCATGTTAACGGCGTCAAGTTTTTAGGTCATGCACGAGATGACAAGTTGTGTACGCAAAACAGCGGTGTCCATGTTCCAGGTGGAGGGGAAAGTACAGACATTGATTTCTATGGCAAACTCACAACTGTCGTGCAATTGCTTTACAAAGACCGATACCAAGTGATCATGTTTAAGTGTCGATGGTTTGATACGAACCCAAATAGGCAGGGAAGTATTAAAATCGATCATGGGTTACTATCTGTGAACATGAGCAGAACTTGGTATGATGACGACCCTTACATTTTGGCAAACATGGCAAAACAAGTTGTGTATCTAAATGACCCTAAAGCGGGGAACGATTGGAAAGTGGTTCAGCATATGGATCAGAGGAACGTGTATGATATACCAGAACTAGACCCATCGGACAACGACGTCGACGTCGTTGACCAACGTTTAGACTCTTCCATGGAAAATGATGCACATACACTTTTCGATACAAATGTTGTTCAAGAACCATTTCAGATTGACGGAGTGTCTTCAAGAGAAATACCGATTCAGTCAATTACAATTGACCTCGGTGATCTTCCGCGATACGATCCAACCATGGGGGACGACAACGACGATGATGTACTTATGGAGGAGGCGGAGGAAGAGGAGGAGGAAGAGGATTGGGAGACGGATAGTCATGATAGTGATGATAACGAAGGTTATTATAGTTCATCTGATGAATAATGTAATTTATTTGTAATTTAACGAAATGTACATGTTCATCTGATGAATAATGTAATTTATTTGTAATTTAATGAAATGTACATGTTTTCTCTTTGTGTCAGTAACTTTTCCTAATTAACGTCATATATTTGCATAGAGTTTTGTAAAAAGACAAATGAATAAAGGTATAACAAAATACAAATATAGTATGAAAAAATATAAAGTTTTCTATGACAATTATATGCTTTATCATATAAATATATGATATCCAAACCATATAAATATATGCTTTATCACGTCCCCTAAAACAAGTTGTGATCATCTTTTGCATATATCGTAAATACGAATATAGTATCAACAAATATTTACACTAAATATCAATTTAATTTTTTTAAAATAAAACAAAATTTTGCGCGACGAAAACATCTAATAGCGTCGCCCAAACCCATTTGCGCGACGATTATCTCCGTCTCGCAAGAATAATTGTCCAAAAAAATTTACAAGTGTCCGGGAATAGTTTCGAAGTGTCTTTTGCGCGACGGACAACACCAGCGTCGTTATAGTAACCCTTGCGCGACGATATGTTTCGTCTCGCAAGGTTAATTTTCCCAAAAAACACAAGTGTCAGGAAAAAATTTAAAACTGATCTTTGCGCGACGACATGACGAATAACTCGACACAAAAATGTTTGCGCGACGAAAAATAATTGTCGTGCAAACTATTTACAGGCGAAATATTTCACTTCGTCGCGTAAACCACTTTAATTTTTTAAAAAATATTTCTATACATGACACTTAGGAATTTTAACTCAGTATTCACTAGTATAAATAATTTGAAATGAAGATCAAACTCTGTCATTGGATACATATAGGGTGAAGGAGTGTATCCGTAAAAAATCTTCGAAATCGGGGTAAAATTGACCGTTAAATCGTGATTTTTCCTTTATAACCGTTGAAAACTTTTGTCCCGTTACGCAATCTACATACCTTTTTTTTTTCAATTTTCGGCGTATACGATCTCTAAGTAGAAACAAACAAGTGTGACGGTTGGATCGATGAAAAAAGTTTTCTATAATGCGTATATGATTCACACAGTATAGTCACTAACTATTAAAAGTTTATATATAAACTTGTTAAGTAGAACATAAGATTTTGTGATATCCACTAGTGTAAATAATTTGAAATGAAGATCAAATACTGTCATTGAATTCAAGTTGGGTGAAGGATTGTATCCGTAAAAAATTATCGAAATCAGAGTAAAATTGACCGTTAAATCGTGATTTTTCCATTATAACCGTAGAAAACTTTTGTCCCGTTACTTGATCTCTACACGTTTTTTTTTCCCCATTTTTGGTGTATACGATCTCTAAGTATAAGCAAATACGTTTGACGGTTGGATCGTTGAAACTAGTTTCGTAGAATGTGTATGCTATGAAAACAATTTGTTTCAAATTTTATAGAAGAAATTGCGCGACGGGTAACTGTCGTCGCGCAAAACATGTATATGCGACGAACACAACTTTATTCGTCGCGCAAGGGGATGATGTCGTTTAGGGTTTTATGTGATCAGGGTTCAGAGTTCAGGGTTCAGGGTTTAGGGTTTAGGGTTTAGGGTATGATGTTTACGCGACGGAAAATTTTGTCCCCGTCGCGTAAGGTGGTGAAATTTTTGGCGGTTCAATTGCCGCTACTGCAACGACGTTGCGCGACGATGGGAGTTTATTTCGTAGCGCAAAGTTAATATTTTCAGTTTTGCGCGAAAATTTTAATCGAAAACGCACCGGTCTGATAATTTTAATCGAATACTTTATATTTCGTCGCGCAAAGGTCTGATAATAATTCGACAGTTTCAGACCTTCTGGTTCATTCTTGCCGCCGCTGTCTCTTCTCTCTCTCTCTCTCTCTCTCTCCTCCGGCCACCACCTCAACTTTCCACATTAACGACCGGGCGATCACCGCCAACGGACTCAGACCTTTCCGAGCCGCCGCCGCGACGATTGGGTTCGAGAAACCGGCGGGAATTTATCCGGTTTTGGGCGAATATCTCCGGCTTCGTTCTCCCTCCTCCGGCCTCCAAATCTGACGACTGAGGTATGCATTTCCCCCTATTTTTTATTGTCTAGCTGATGGTTGGATAGGATTTGTTAAATTTGTAGCGTACGTTGTCTAATTTTGTAACTAAGATTTTGGCCGGATTTCGGGATGAAATTCCGGCCACTTCCGGCCATTTTTTGGCCCAGGTCCGAGAAGAAAACTGCCTCTATTCGATGTCCTGAACCTAGGGTAGGAAGATTGGCCCTTAATTTTGAGATTTTTCCGGCGATCGTTATCGCTTTTTCACATACATGCGCTGCTGCCGCGTGTGGCAGCGCTATGGAACTGTAGCAAAATCACATTGTGTCCCAATGCGATCCACTAGTTGTCATGAGCGTGTAGGTGTGTTCGGTTTCCAATTTGGATACCGTTTCAGCCTCGAATGGATTTCGCCTATTGTGCGATTTAACGGTTTGATTTGTTCGGACCATTGGATGAAACTCAAACTCATGTATGATGTACCTTGTATGTCTAGGATCATATAGGATTCAACGGATTGTGGATTGGAGTCCCGGATACTCGGAAATCGCAAACCGTACGCCAACATATATGCGTTAATTAAATTTGTAATATTGTTAAAATATGCTTAGTTTATATTGGTAAATTTGATTTATTTGTATGTTTGTTAGCTTAGTTTATATAATGACCCTAAATTGGAATAATTTTTATGTTTTATAATTAATGAAGAATGTTTTATATTTTTGTTATATTTTATTTGTTTTATTTGTTATATTTGTTATATTTGTTATTAGACGTTGACTCTATTTTAAATGAAATGAAATAAATGTTATATTTGTTATTAGATTGGTGTATTACAGTAACTATTTTTTTTAAACTTTGGTGCTTGTTTTTATTGCAAGATGTCAAACCTAATCAGCAGAAGTCATAAGCCGGTGCAACCTTCACGTAGTTTGCCTCCCCCGACTATGATGTCACCGGCCTCTGGCCCACCACAGTTGCCCGACTTGCCAGTGGGTCCCAGTGCCCCCCATGCGCCGGCGTCATCAGAGTCATCAGTGGCGCAACCAATGAGCGCCAGGCGGCGTCATCGGCTTTCCAGCACCACCGACGCCACTTCGAGCGGACCAGGTAAAGATTTCCTTCAACTACATATGTTTCGTACCAATATTTTAGTCAAATTAAACTAACATTAATTTCATATTTCTTTGCAGCCAAGAAGAACACCCGGGGACCGTGTCGCCAGTTGGCTACATCGAAGGTCACCCGGGTGAACAACTCTCGTATCAACATCAGATACGACGATCGTCATCGGGCTGCCCCAACGGCAGACCAACATAGCTCATTGGCGCACGATGTTGGTGCAGTCGTTCGGACCTATTGTCCGATGAAATGGAAGTCTTGGAAGGCCATGCCTGATGCGGTGCATAACGAGATGCATGGACACCTGTCGGTATGTATCTTACATTTTAATTGTTTTTCCTTCCAATTTTATATATTTTAAATATTTAATGTATGTAATTATTTTATTGTAGATGAATTACAATTTAGAGAATGTCAACGATGAGTTGTTGGGGTACATCAACAGACTCTTCGCTGATAGGTACAAGCAGTGGAAGAGCGACTTGCACCACCACTTTCAGGCATTTGATGATCCGCAGGTTGCTCTTCAGGAGGGTTGCCCGAAGGAGCTTGAGGGGCGGGAGGATAGTTGGCAGTGGCTCTGTGGTCATTTTCAGGAGGCTGATTATGTGGTATTTTTTATATTAAGTTCAAAATTATTACACGTTTCTTACTAATGATTTATGTCATTTTTTAATATTTCATTTCAATTTCAAATAATACGTTTTAATTTTTGTATAACAGAAGATGGCTAAAGCAAATAAGGGCAATAGGGAGAAGAAGGCTCTTCTCCATCATTCAGGTTCCAGGCCCTTCTCCTATAGGATGGATGCGCGACGTCGGGTAATAATAAGTTGTTTTTATTTAATTTTTAATATGTCATTAATGTTAATTTTTTTTTTTTTTTGTACTAACATTTTTATACTCTTGTTCAATTTAGGAGGGGTCCAAATTCCCAGAGATTGACGTCTTCGGCGACGTTTATGTTCGACCTGGGAATGAGTTGGCGGAGTCCCTTCATGTAAGTACTCTTTAATTTTAATGATTATTTTACGCGTTCAAGTTTCATAGTTATTATATAAATGTTTTTATTTATATTTTATGTTATGTTAAACAGACGACCATGATTGAGAAGAGCCAGTTGGTTCTTCAGGAGTCTGCCTCCCAGCTTCCTCCCGATACGCCGCTCGAGTCTGTGGCTCCTCCACAGGATGCAGGGTTTCAGATCTTGACGGACACCTTGGATCAGACTCTAGGGAGGCGGCCAGGGACATACTGTCGAGGGATGGGGAATGCCCGGCGGCGGGAACCTAGATCCCGTTCATCGTCGCAGTCAAATAGTGTTTTGACAGCAAAGGTGGCCCAGCTTGAAACCCAGATGGCACAGATGGCTCAGATTATACAGTCAATGGCCCAGTCCAGCGTTCCCGTACCATCTTTTGTTCCCCCGTCCACCTCTGCGCATGGCCACCAAACCTCTGCCCCTGTCCCCAATGTCCAGACCTCCGAGCCGCATTTGCCAGACGAGGAAGTAGATTTAGCTACATTGTTTAATTAGTTTTTTACTTTCTTAATTACATTTTAAATATTTCTCTTGTATATTATACATTTATATTATGTTTTAAAAAACTATTTTCTCTTCATTACATTTTTCAATTGCAATTTGATTTAATTATAAAAATAAAATAAATCAAAATTCTTTTTTTTTCACATAAATTTTAAAAAAAAATTAATTACTAATATTTGCGC
The DNA here is from genome assembly GCF_965620075.1 of Prunus avium. NCBI lineage: Eukaryota > Viridiplantae > Streptophyta > Magnoliopsida > Rosales > Rosaceae > Prunus > Prunus avium. Next base: position 23,183,173 of record NC_142285.1, on the reverse strand, counting down.
GACGAAAAATTGACCCGTCGCGCAAATCACGTTTAAAAAAATAAAAAAACCATAAAAATATATCGTAAACGAATATAATCCTCGGTTTGCGCGACGGACGTATTTGTCCCCTAAAGAAAATGCGACAAATAAATCATTGTCGCGCAAGGGTTTGAGTCACGATCCTTATTCATCGCACAAGGTATTTGCAACGACGAAATATTTGTCGCGCAAATATTGTTTGCGCGACGAATATATGTCGTCGCATTATGTTCATGCAACGTCTGTTAATTCGTCGCGCAAAAAATATTTGCGACGGATTGAAGTGTCGTCGCGCGTAGTTGCTGCAACGCCTGTACTCTCGTCGCGCAAAATATTGAGCGACGGATTGTTTGTCGTCCCTGAACTATTGGCGCAACGAAGGGTATTGCGCGACGATATTTTATAGTTTTGTCGCGCAAAGTCTAGCGTGACGGTATTTGCGCGACTGATTTTGCGCGACGATATATCTGTCGCGCTATTGTTTCCGCGACAGATTTGTTCTTTGCGCGACTATTTTTGATTCGTCGCGCAAACGCTAAAATGTAGTAGTGATAACTATATCAATACATGGATTTGAACCCAAAAAAAAGAGTTAAGAACAAAGTTGCAAGAGCATAGCATTAGCATGGCTTTTGGCTACATTTTTGTATGAGTGATCAAATTGAAATTGTATTTTAAAACCCAATGACCAAAAGTATTTAATCCAATCAATTCACAGAAACTTATGGGAAGTTTATAAATTGTAAACTTTGGGTAATACATTGAACGATGTAGATTGAACCCAAGTTTTTTTTTCTTTTTATCCACTGGAGTAAATTCTTGACAAATAAATTTTAAATTATTAGATAGCACCTACCCACTCAAATTTTGGCCCAATGTTTATTATTTCTCTTCCCACACAACTATTGACTTAGAATGATGATTTGCCTTCCAACATGCATAATGCAGGTATTGAGTAATAACTTGAGTTGACTTGACTTGAGAGTGGTAATGTGCCCTCCATGCCCACTCAACTCAACCATTTAATTTTGCACAAGCTTTCTTGGAAATATAGACTTGACTTAACTAAAAGATATGCCATCCATAACTATATCAATACATGGATTTGAAAAAAGAAGAAAAAAAGAAGTTAAGAACAAAGTTGCAAGAGCATAGCATCAACATGGCTTTCGGTTAAATTTTTGTTCAATTTGCATTGACAATTATTTGCATTGTTCAACCCGTGACTGATGAAGATGGGGTAAGCAAGAGAGATGCATATCCATCCTTAGCTTGGAAAGGAAGAAAAGGAACTTTGATTCATTTGTATGCGCTTCCTTTTCAACGCTATTTTTTTTTTAAAAAAAAGACAAAGGTAACGGCCCACTAGTGTTTGATTTTTAGCATACCAAATTATGTCATAATTTCAAGAAAATAATCATGATGCCCATCCCAAAGTGTTTAATACTTCCAAGCTATGCCAATTCTCTTTTTGGTTTTTTGAGATAATTGGTGTGTCGGTAACTGTTGAATTTTCCAGGTCAACGGGCCGAGGGCCCACTCCAACAACACCGATATTGTCCCCACTTTACCACCTGCACAATCCTCAGGTGTGGGGTTTTATCACAAAAGGCCTCGGTGTTAGTTAGAGAGGGGTATTTCTATTTAAACTACTTTCTCTTTGGTCCTCTGGCCGATGTGGGACAATAATGAGTTCCAACACTCCCCCGCACATGAGACCCCATTTTTATGGGTCACACGTGGAGATCCACATCGGCAACCACGTGGAGCCATGTAGGGACTCACCCATCACGTGGCACCTTTGGCCTACGTGGAGCCAAACGAGGACTCACCCATCGCGCGGGGCCAAACGTGGACCCACCCATCACGTGGCAGTACGGGCCTGCAACCTGGCTCTGATACCATGTTGAATTTTCCAGGTCAACGGGCCGAGGGCCCACTCCAACAACACTGATACTGTCCCCACTTTACCACCTGCACAATCCTCAAGTGTGAGGTTTTATCACAAAAGGCCTCGATGTTAGTTAGAGAGGGGTATTTCTATTTAAACTACTTTCTCTTTGGCCCTCTGGCCGATGTGGGACAACAATGAGTTCCAACAGTAACATCTTACGTGGTGTTATAAGTAGGGCTGGACACAGTACGGGATGACACAGGATGGAGGTCATCCCGATTTCAATCCCGAGTAGGGAAATCGAGACAAGATGACACAGGATGGGAGTTTTTGAGAGCACGTTCAAACCATACCGGACCCAAACGGGACTAGTATGATTCGGTATCAATGTTGATACCGTAAAAAATCCTGCAAAATTTCTAAAATCTTGCAATTTTTATAAATCAAACCTGATACAAAGTTTACAAATGTTGAGGCCCAAAAAATCCAAGGTTGGGGCCAAATGAATTCTCAGCTTAGTGCGACATCTTATTAAGAAGAGACCCAGTTCAGAACACGCAAAATTCGTCACGCAGGCTTGCACGAGCCACAACCCACATGCCATGCCAAATAAATATGCAATCCGCCACGCTAAGAATTGAAATGAGCCCATAAAATACACTGGCTCTACGAGCCCACGCTAATTATCCCGTCACGCATCATATCCCTTTTCAAAGACGATAAAATTCAAGCACGCCAATCGACATGCAATGCCAAGCGGAAAATTATTATTTTTACACCTAATCACGCTACAAGCTTAAGTGGGCCCAAGCCACGCAAATGCTCGAGGCTTGCTGAGTGGGTTGTGGTATGGATAGTTACGAGCATTCATGAGGCTCATTGATGAGCCGATAAATGGAAGTTTCGGGCTGCTTGGGAGCCCCAAACTCGAGCCCATTTCTTGAGCCCAAATAAGTGGGTAAGCATAAAGGAGAGAAAATGTTAGCCCACTGCTTTAGAAAATTGGACCATCATCTTAATACAAATGGCCCATTATCTCAATAAAAATAGCCCATCACTTTAGGAAGTTGGCCCATTCCCTTAGTAGGCTTATCTATTATCTTAGGAAGGCCCAAGCAACCAAGAAAAATATCTGCAAGTCTCCAGCACATGGTTGGAGACAAAAACAACGACAAAAGCCAAAGTTGCCCATATATGTGGACTGCTGGGAGAACTCTAGCACGTGAGCAAAGCAAACCTCAAGGTAGAACATTCAAAAAACCAGAGGATATTAGCACGCGCAGGTTGCTAGGAGAAAAGGCACTCTTCAAACCAATGCCCTTACCTATTTCTTTCTCCCACCAGCTCTTGCCATGGGAGGGGGAAGGAAAGAAGGTGAGGTGGTAGCCAAAAATAGGAGTTCAACACTGAAGCAGTTGCGGGAAGGCCTTAGAGCTCCCAAAAATCTTGTTTTTGTGTGTTTGGACAAATGAAGATTTCACAAAATAGGATGAATCAAAGGGAGAAAAGAGAAATAAAAAGGGAGACTTGGCAAAATTGGAGAGAACCCATTAGAGTTTTTTGGGAAGAAGGAGTTTCCAACGGCTATAAAAGGGGGGTCTCATCTACCCATTATCTCAGCCCACATCTAGAGAGCAAGCATTATCTCTCATCCCTGAAGCCCTGCAATTTCATGCTCTATTCCTCCATCTCCTCCCATTTTCTCTTCTAGCAAGCTATTCCAGAGTCTGACATAGCTTTCGTCAGGCTGCCGGAAAGTTACTCAACACACCCATTGTCCTTCCTCTCTCTCTCTCTCTCTCCCCTCAACTAATCCTCTCAAACCCATTTTTCCCCTTACTTTAAACCCCTGCTTCTCATAGGAAATCACAGCCCTCTCTCTCTTTAATGCTAAACTCATGACTGCTTTGCTTCCATGCCACAAGCCTCTCATGCCAAGCTAAGTATTTATTTGTAAGCGACTGTTAGTTTCGTTGGTGAAGGTAATCAAGGTGCTTCCTAAGGCTCAGCTACCCTTTCGAAGCATTCTTGGGGTCTGATTTTGCCAAGCTAAGTATTTATTTGTAAGCGACTGTTAGTTCCGTTGGTGAAGGTAACCAAGGTGTTTCCTAAGGCTCAGCTACCCTTTCGAAGCATTCTTGGGGTCTGATTCTTGAACTCAGAACCATGGGCAATTTCACACATTTGGCTCTTTACAGCAGCCCAAGCTCGTCAATAGCTGCCGAAACGAAAAATCCCCTACAACAAACAATCAAGATTCAATAGTCTTGATTCAAGACCTGCCAAATTATATGATACATTGAATACATTCATAGAGAAAGGTTGGGCTTCGGGCAAGGGTTGAGCTCCAAATTTTGAATTGATGGAGGATTTGGGAATTAGGGTTCGAGTTGATGGAGGAGAAGAGAGCGTATGACACACTGGGAGAGAGAGAGAGAGAGAGAGAGAGAGAGAGAGAGAGAGAGGAGAAGAAAAGAGAGTTCCCAGACAGATAGATAGAGAGGATGAGAAGAAGAAGATCGATCGATTCGATTGAGCCTTGGAATCGAGAAATGAGAAAGAGAGAGGAGAAGAAAGAAAAGAAAGAAAGAATTAAAAGGAGGAAGAAGATCGCAACGAATGGGGAGAAGGAAACTGAAAATGGGAATTAAAACTTCAAAACACTGTTCGGTCCAGTATGGCACCAAACAAGATCAGAAATGTGGAACCGATGTCGTGTCAATAGTTAAGGGATGACACGGCATCATCCCGTTTACACTTCAACACCAAACGGGACGACACGAGATTGGCATGGTTTGGCATGGTTTCGGTATTCCGATTTTGATGCCCAGCCCTAGTTATAAGCATGAATTTGTAGCAAGAGTGGAGGGAAATGCAAAGGGAAAATTGCTTTGCTGTGCTGCCTCACCGGCGGAAGGGTGATCTTTTTGGAGAGCAATAGGCACTCTGTTGGTGCATGTGGCTGGCTAGTTTACAATGATTTTCCTTCAAGTGACAAATCAAGACGTGGTTTTCCATTTCGTTCTGTGGATCATCCCGGGGTATAAGTGGTTTCTTCCTTTCCTCAACCTATCAAGCTCTCCATGGAGCACTGATCGGTTCATAATTGTATATTATTTCTTACCCTTCTAGCTTATGATTTGGTTATGTTTTTGAGTTAAACTTGTGCTTTTAATCCTTTTTGTGTTTATCTTTCAGTTAATTGAGCTTTAGGTAACAATGATGGCTTTGGAGAACATAATTCATGCAATTCAAGCATGTTAAGGCCTAATTTGGATGAATTGATGAAGAGCTTAAAGACAAATTCATTATGGCTACAGCCCCCTGCCAGTCCAGTTCCGTAGGTCATATTGCAAGCTTTGTTTCAGCAACCTACATAGCTCGGATGAGGCCACATTCTTCATGAAAGTTGCTCCAATTGGTGTGTACTATAACATATCCAAAATTCAGCCCCATTGGATAAATCTGGAGTCCGTTACCTAGCAAACACAGAACCATGCTCAGGATGGATCTTATCAGCGCGGAAAATGAGTTAGCAATTTGTTTCGGCCTTAACTTCTTCCTCCGACCTTGGATTGGCCCAAATAACATATGGCTGGAAAGAAGACATTCTGAACTTCAATTTAGAGTGCTTAAAGTCCTAATTTGATTAAGAGAAGCCCAAGTTGTAAGCCCTTGAAGTTGCTGGTCATGCTGACCTCAGCATGTGCTGGTTGGATGCTTGGTCATGGTGAGCTAGGTATGAGCTATCATTTCTGGTTGGAAGCTTGGTCATGGTGACATGAAGATGAGCTAGGGCTGCTGGTGGGATTTATTAGTGAAGTGCATCAACCATTTCAGATTTTATAATGGAAGTGTTGTATGCATTAGTGAAGTGCATCAACCATTTCAGATTTTATAAAACAAGTGTTGTATGCATTAGCCATACTTAATTCAGATTTTCAGCTTCCTTAGGCCTATATATAGTGAGGTTTCCCAAGCTTGTAAACACACCCCAAGGGGGGGAGCTCTCAAGCACTTCTCTAGAGCTCCCTTCCCTTCTCTCCCTCAAATTCTCTTAGTTTCCCTTTGTAGTTCTCAATTGTTGTAATAAGATCATTCTATTAAAATTTCTTTGTACTAAATATCAAACACTTTTCCTTTCTCTTCTTCTAAATTCTTCAAATACTCTCTTCTCCAAACACTTCCCAAACACTTCTCCCATTTCCTTCATCAAATTCTCTAAAGCTTTCAAACACATGTTCTTCCAAAATCCTCAAAGTTCTCAAACATCTCTCTACTTCCCTTCTCTTCCAAAAGTCTCCATGTCTCAAACACTTCACAAACACATTTCTCTTCCTTCCCTAAGTTCTCAAATTCTCCAAGTTCACAAACATCCTCCAAGTTCTCAACCACTCTCTTCCAAATTCTCAAAGTTCCTAAACACTCTCTTCCAAATTCCCCATGTCTTAAACACATTCCCTTCCAAAATCCTCAAAGCTCTCAAACACATGTCCTTCCAAAATTCTCTAAAGTTCCCAAACACTTTCTTCTCCCTCCTCAAAGTTCTCAAACACTTCCTTTCTTCCTCAAAGTTCTCTTAGTTTCCTTAATGTTTTCTTAGTTGTAATTTATTTTTCTTTGTTATGTAAATTCTTTTCTTAAGTTTTCAAGTTGAATTAGTTTCCAAGTTTCAATTATGGTTTTTGTTCTTATTCATTATGCTTATAAGTTAATATGCTAGTTTGAATGATTGATCACCATTTAGGCTTGCATGTTAGCTATCTTGGTTTGAATTAAGAGTATACACCATGCTTTAATTCGAATTGAACTATGAATAGGAAGAGTATGTATGGACATTCGACAACAGGGATTAGATACATACTTGGTTGTTTAAAATGTTCTTCTATGCTTAATGGGTTCCTAATGCTTAATTTTAGGTTAGACAACAAATGATCAAATTAGGGAATTAGGAACACAAGGTTATGACCACACACCATGGCTTAATCATACTTTAGCTAGAATCAATCCATTAATCTAAATTGAACTTGGGAACTTATTTGCTTGAGTTACTTATTTCTTTCTTCCTTGTTTTATGTTCTTTGTTTTTGTTTCTATTTTGTGTAGGGAAACTAAATTGGATCATTCAATCACCAATCCCTGTGGAATCGACCTCGCACTTACATATGCTATACTACCAACGGTTCGTGCACTTGCGAGTATCACAAGTTGAGGATGCAGCTTAATCCATTTTGGTGGAGCTAAATCTACGCAACAAGTTTTTGGCGCCGTTGCCGGGGATCGGTAACATTGTTTGATTCTATTTGGCTTTCCTACTTTATTTTTTTTTCTTAACTAGACAATTTCAAGTTTTAAAGTTAATGACGTTAATGGACAAGTTGTGTTTGTAGTCCAACAGAAAAGGACAATTGCCCAACAAGCAAGAGAACTGGGTTTAAGTCCCAGCTTACACAACCCATTGGTGCTTGTTGCTTTGAAGCATGGAATTGGACTTGTGTTGATTTTTCCCTTTCATTTTTAGTTTTTTTATATTTCGTAATCCTTTAATTCCGTTTCAAGTTTTTGTATGTGTTTGTTTTAGCAATGTAAATAGCTCAATAAAAATGGAGAAAGAAGGCAATTTCAAAGATAGGAAGTGTGGAGTAGTGGGAGAAGTCGCGACCTCCAAATGCATCACGCTCGACCTAAATCGCTTCAAGGGGAAGTATTTCGATCCTTTCTCTTTACTTGTTTTGTTTTTATTTTAGTAATTTTAAGTTTATGTTTCTTTTATATAAAAAAAAAAATTAAAAAGATTTTTTATATAAGCTGACTCGTGGTAACTCCAGTGAGCGTCTCCGTCAATACAGTGTCTAGGAGTTCTTTAGGCGACACCTTCGGTGTCTAAGAAGTTTGGGTTTTAAGCGGGACCATTGTGACCCCTCCAACCTTCCCGGATCCCCTGGCTGTGTTTTCTGAGGCCCTTAACTGGTCATCCTTGAGTTACTTGTATATTTGTGTGTTTTAATAAATTTAAAAAAAAAAAATATTCAATTTGCAATTTGAAACCTCTCGTTTTTCTTTTCTGTTTCTTTTCTTTGAGTCATTTTCAGTTTTCCTTCCCACACCAATGATAAATCTTGAGTCTAACTTCTAATATGGCTCTTAGGAATTTGATAAGCATTGTGTTAGGTCTGAATCTTATTCTTTTGCTAGCTAAGTCTCACATAATTATTCTTGAGCTTTCTATGCACCTAAGCCATGACTATACACCTCTTGCATGTCTTACCCAATTGTATGCATTTTTTTTGCTTGTGTGATTCACTAGAATGTTAAGTTATAACTAAGATATGATTTAGGCCATCTTTGTTAAGCCTCTTTCTTTTTCCTCCATCAACCCATACAATACATATTCCATTGTAAACCCTTTTGTGCCCAAACACTTAGCCATTTCTTTCTATCACTTTATCATCCATTAAACATCCTACCATCTAGGGGACATGTAGAGTATGATTGTATTTGAGATTGTAATGTATTCAAGGCAATAAATGAGCTATAAAAATCAAAAGAAAAAGAGAAAAGAAGTGTGGCCAATGTAGTCACGACCCTAGGGTGATATAAGGAGAAATCAAGGTGATCTAGGGTAAAGAGCCGCAAAATTGGGCCAAATTTTATACAAAGTGTGTAAATGTCAAAATCAAATTGTGAAGTGATTCAATTGCAAAATCTGGTATTGTGAACTTTTCAATTTATGTGCCTTACATTTCAAATGTCAATGATCTTGTTTACATGATATGCTCTACTTTGTTCCTTAGACTTTGTGTTCCAATATCCATTCCTTTTCTAACCATTACATTACATCCATGAGTAAAGTCCTATTGATTTTGGTTTAGCTTGGTAAACTTGTGTTCATTCTTGCAGGAATTCATATCGTTGTTTGAGAAGCATGAGTTGTATCTTCATGGCTATTTCACACACACACCTTGAGCATGATTTTTTTGAGATTGTGGTAGCACTTGAATAATGTTTGGAACTTCCTTAGTGCTTGTTTTGTTCCTTGTTGAGCCATGTCTATGAAGTTTAAAATTTCTGTTCGGTTGGAAGGTTAACGTTTTTGTTTTTGTTTTGTTTTTGTTTTTTGTTTTTTGTTTTTCTTAAGGACTAACAAATCTAATAAGTTTTCTAACCATTTTGTTTTGTAGAGTTAGAAAAACGTTTGTGGGTATCGTAACTGTTAAACCCTCAGGAGACACAACTCCTCCTACTAGGGATGCCTAGAGGTTTAAAGGCTTGTTGCATACGCTCAATGCAATCGAGTTACCTACGAAAGTGGTCTTCTTATTTTGTTTTATTTTTCTTCGTTTTCCTTTTGTTTTGCTCGAGGACTAGCAAAATCTAGGTTTGGGGGTATTTGATCGGTTCATAATTGTATATTATTTCTTACCCTTCTAGCTTATGATTTGGTTATGTTTTTGAGTTAAACTTGTGCTTTTAATCCTTTTTGTGTTTATCTTTCAGTTAATTGAGCTTTAGGTAACAATGATGGCTTTGGAGAACATAATTCATGCAATTCAAGCATGTTAAGGCCTAATTTGGATGAATTGATGAAGAGCTTAAAGACAAATTCATTATGGCTACAGCCCCCTGCCAGTCCAGTTCCGTAGGTCATATTGCAAGCTTTGTTTCAGCAACCTACATAGCTCGGATGAGGCCACATTCTTCATGAAAGTTGCTCCAATTGGTGTGTACTATAACATATCCAAAATTCAGCCCCATTGGATAAATCTGGAGTCCGTTACCTAGCAAACACAGAACCATGCTCAGGATGGATCTTATCAGCGCGGAAAATGAGTTAGCAATTTGTTTCGGCCTTAACTTCTTCCTCCGACCTTGGATTGGCCCAAATAACATATGGCTGGAAAGAAGACATTCTGAACTTCAATTTAGAGTGCTTAAAGTCCTAATTTGATTAAGAGAAGCCCAAGTTGTAAGCCCTTGAAGTTGCTGGTCATGCTGACCTCAGCATGTGCTGGTTGGATGCTTGGTCATGGTGAGCTAGGTATGAGCTATCATTTCTGGTTGGAAGCTTGGTCATGGTGACATGAAGATGAGCTAGGGCTGCTGGTGGGATTTATTAGTGAAGTGCATCAACCATTTCAGATTTTATAATGGAAGTGTTGTATGCATTAGTGAAGTGCATCAACCATTTCAGATTTTATAAAACAAGTGTTGTATGCATTAGCCATACTTAATTCAGATTTTCAGCTTCCTTAGGCCTATATATAGTGAGGTTTCCCAAGCTTGTAAACACACCCCAAGGGGGGGAGCTCTCAAGCACTTCTCTAGAGCTCCCTTCCCTTCTCTCCCTCAAATTCTCTTAGTTTCCCTTTGTAGTTCTCAATTGTTGTAATAAGATCATTCTATTAAAATTTCTTTGTACTAAATATCAAACACTTTTCCTTTCTCTTCTTCTAAATTCTTCAAATACTCTCTTCTCCAAACACTTCCCAAACACTTCTCCCATTTCCTTCATCAAATTCTCTAAAGCTTTCAAACACATGTTCTTCCAAAATCCTCAAAGTTCTCAAACATCTCTCTACTTCCCTTCTCTTCCAAAAGTCTCCATGTCTCAAACACTTCACAAACACATTTCTCTTCCTTCCCTAAGTTCTCAAATTCTCCAAGTTCACAAACATCCTCCAAGTTCTCAACCACTCTCTTCCAAATTCTCAAAGTTCCTAAACACTCTCTTCCAAATTCCCCATGTCTTAAACACATTCCCTTCCAAAATCCTCAAAGCTCTCAAACACATGTCCTTCCAAAATTCTCTAAAGTTCCCAAACACTTTCTTCTCCCTCCTCAAAGTTCTCAAACACTTCCTTTCTTCCTCAAAGTTCTCTTAGTTTCCTTAATGTTTTCTTAGTTGTAATTTATTTTTCTTTGTTATGTAAATTCTTTTCTTAAGTTTTCAAGTTGAATTAGTTTCCAAGTTTCAATTATGGTTTTTGTTCTTATTCATTATGCTTATAAGTTAATATGCTAGTTTGAATGATTGATCACCATTTAGGCTTGCATGTTAGCTATCTTGGTTTGAATTAAGAGTATACACCATGCTTTAATTCGAATTGAACTATGAATAGGAAGAGTATGTATGGACATTCGACAACAGGGATTAGATACATACTTGGTTGTTTAAAATGTTCTTCTATGCTTAATGGGTTCCTAATGCTTAATTTTAGGTTAGACAACAAATGATCAAATTAGGGAATTAGGAACACAAGGTTATGACCACACACCATGGCTTAATCATACTTTAGCTAGAATCAATCCATTAATCTAAATTGAACTTGGGAACTTATTTGCTTGAGTTACTTATTTCTTTCTTCCTTGTTTTATGTTCTTTGTTTTTGTTTCTATTTTGTGTAGGGAAACTAAATTGGATCATTCAATCACCAATCCCTGTGGAATCGACCTCGCACTTACATATGCTATACTACCAACGGTTCGTGCACTTGCGAGTATCACAAGTTGAGGATGCAGCTTAATCCATTTTGGTGGAGCTAAATCTACGCAACAAGCACACACACTTGTGCTTTGCTTTCAGATGAGACAGCCTTCTGTATATTGAAGTAATCGGCTACAATTTCTTATTGAAACTCATTCAATTTATATATGTGAATTACAAAAAAAAAAAAACCTATAATGAAACCCAAGACCTCCTCTCAAACAAGAGAAATAAATAAATAAAGACGATATATAAATGGATTTAAGGTATCTCTTTGAAGCATGATTAAAAGCCCATAACAAGTCAAGAAGCTCAGTGTGTGTAAAAGAAAGAATATAAATAATAGGCTTATTATCACAAAACGTCCCTGACGTTTGCGAAATTATCACATTGCATCCCTAACGTTTTTTTGTATAATTAATGGTCCCTAACGTTAATACAGGTACTCTTAAATAGTCCTTCTGTCAAAAAAACCGTTAAATCTAGGGGTATAATCGTCAAATCGATCCAAAATTATAATATATTTTTTTTCCTTCCCTTCTCTCTCTCTATGTTTCTCTTTTTTTTTTTCTCCTCTCTTTCCTCCTCTTTTCTTCTTCTTTTCCTTCGCTGTTTCTTCTTTCTCTCCCCTTTTTTTTTTCTTCTTTCCTTCTTTGTTCCTCATTTTTCTTCTTTCCTTCTCTCTTTTTTCTTCCTCTTTCCTTCTCTCGGGGTGGTGATTTGGGTGGCTAGAGTGCTGGGTTGGTGGGCTGTGGAATGGGGCAGGGAGAGAGTTGCAAAGAAAGTACATAGAGGGGCAGGGGTATAAGATCCCACGGTGGTGGTTATGGAGGTCGAGGTGGTGGTTTGGGTGGCTAGAGTGGATGGGTTGGTGGGCTGTGGGAGGGGGCAGGGAGAGAGTTACAGACAGAGTAGAGAGAGGGGCAGGGATATAAGATCCCACGGTGGTGGCTTTGGTGGTCGGGGTGGTGGTTTGGGTGGCTAGAGAGAGAGAGAGAGAGAGAAGGGAAGGAAAAAAGAAAGAAAGAAAAAGAGTGAGCGGGGCCAGGTGGAGAGAAAGAAGAAAGAAGAAAGAAAGAAAGAGAGAAGGGAAGGAAAAAAAATTATAGTTTTGGATTGATTTGACGATTATACCATTGGATTTAACGGTTTTTTTGACAGAGGGACTATTTAAGAGTAACTGTATTAACGTTAGGACCATTAATGATACAAAAAAACGTTAGAGATGCAATGTGATAATTTCGCAAATGTCAGGGATGTTTTGTGATAATAAGCCTAAATAATATTGTATATGAAAAGAATAAAAAGCAAGATCACTCCTAATACTGGATCTATGACTCTGAGAGAGAGAGAGAGAGAGAGAGAGAGATGCTGATAAGTGACTCTCTATTCAAAAGTTTAAACCCCTGGGAAATAATTGGCTCAGTATTATTTATCAAGAAAGTTAGATTCATGATTGACTAATAAGCAGTAGTATCCACTCTGTCTTCTCATCATCAGGAAGATATTTGAGTAGAAAGAACTCTTCTGGATTAGTATTCAATAATATGTGTACGGCCTTCAAAACTTCCAATCTACTGAGGTTCGGTATCTTTGAGACCACTGCAAGTACATCCTCCCCTCTGAGTTGCGGATTCATTTGACTTGCTGAAAACTCCTTTCGTGAGTCTGCCGCCACACCAATTGCTTGTGGCAATGGATCTTTTTTCCCTTCCTTATTTGGATGCAAGCCGAAATTTTCTTACCAGCTGCACACCAAAAGCAATTCAAGGGAAAATTCTTTTACAGTATTAAGGTGAATCAGTTCCTGCAGTCAACTCAGAGGTCCTTTAGATAAAAAATATAGTTAAGCCTAGAACTAGGAAAATTCTATTGAAGCTTATGGTGCTCGCTACATCGTCTTTATTTAAGCTTATGGCAAACTTCAGATCACCATCTTGTAGTACAAGTGTTTATGACAAGGGAGTGATAAGTGGAAGTGGAAAATCATAAGACAGAGGAACAGAAACCAATGAGAGGATATAAAAGAAGAACAACTGAATAAACAAATGGAAACAAAAACCTAACATTTCATTGATAATCAATGGATTAGAAATGAAAGTTGAAGACAGGGTTTAACAAAGCTGAAAAGGACCAAAAACACATATAATTTATAAACTAAAGCAAGCTCAACATTAGACTGACCTGTACCTGGCTCTTTCAACGGGATGCCCAAATGCATGCAACCGGTGAGCTTAACGACCTCATTGGCAAGTCGGGCCATGCGCTTTCTCAGCTCTATAGAAAACTTCTCAAAGCTCTTTATCTGGGCCAGAGGAGGCTGATTAAGCTGTGGAGGACTTGGCTCCAAAGCAGGTGCAGGAGGAGGGGTAAATGCAACAACAGATTCTTCACTTGTTTCATCTGTCTCATCATTATGAAACATCATCTTGTTGATAGGTGGCATAGGTTGTTTAAGCTGATCCGTAGGATCAATTTGCACTTTAGACGCCATGGCAAACCTAGAGATCAACGATCCAAAAGGCCGGGAATGAGTTTTGTAGTAGTCGTCTGGGGTTGCAGCCAGACAGATGCCTCGGAAAATGTAGGGGGGCAGATCAATGACATTATTATTCCCAATGGCATAAAGGAGGCTTGCTCTATCAAAATCAATTAAGCTACTGTCAAGGAGATGTTCTTCAGGGTCGATATCAGCACTCACTATTGTGTTAAGTATTCTGTAAAACGTAGTTAGATTGCGATGGCTAATTAAAATCTCAGATTTTTTGCAATAGCAGAAAGCTGGCTGTGATCTTCATTCGCATTCATTAACTTTGCGAGGGCAAAAACTGCAAGTAGAAACAGAGGCTTAGCTATGATATGCTCATTGCTTAACTACTATCTATTGGCAAAGAATGATTAATCCAGTACCCAAGTAACATTATTAACACAGTCATGAGTTCTCAAAGTTAAGGCACTAATCATATAACAAATTAACAATAATATGATCTAAAATAGGGTATTATCCGTTACCAAGACAAGCAAAACCAGCTGCTGAGGAAGCCAATCCAGCAGCAGTAGGAAAATTGTTGTATGAAGCAATTGTACATTCAACTTTTCCCAATCCTTCTTGGTAATCTTGATTCCCGTTTCCTTATCATGAACATCGGTTGCTCGACTACGAATTTCCCTTCAACAGCTCTGGAATCTGACTCCAGAAAGAGAAATTTCCTACACTAACCAGAAAAAACACAAAGAGCCACGAATCAGTGAAATCCCAAAAAGATCATGGTATTTGGAAAAGCAAATATTAAACCTATGAGAATTCTGTGGCAAAATTAACAGTGCCAATTTTCAACTTTTAATTCCAATCCATAACCCAATTCCTATAAATTTATAATTTTTCAAACCCAAAACCCACAAATTTATGATCAGATTGGACGATTCAGTTTACTGTTGACCCGAAATTGTGCGCACCCCTAATAAGAGAGATAATGTAGGCCATACAGTCCATAAAATGAAAAATACAAATAATTTTATATAAACTTTAGCATCAAAAAGTAAGTTTTTGGCCTAAACTATTTTATTTCAAAGATTAAGTCTTATAAAACCTCCAAAGAACTCTATTTTTCTAATGTGGGACTAATATCAACTCAAACATGTTTACAATGCCTTGCAAAACCAACAGTTTTTGCCACAAGCACTTGACGAGTTAAGCTGAGATTTTCATCACCAAATCCAATGGCACCTCCTCCCGACCCTTTCTCTGGTACCAGCACCCTCACCTTGGTACACTCCTTTTCTTTCCCTCTGATCTCTTTTGTCGAGGAATGTGATCGTAAAGTTTCTTTATTTAACTTTTAAATGTTTAATAGGTTGCTCTTGCGTCGGCCTTCACTTTATGTCTGGGTTTATGGAAGCGTGAAGCTCAGGGTTCTCAAGGTGCTTCATGATCTCCTTCGATTTGACTTCGTTCATATTGAATACTATATTTGCTAAAAATTACTTATTGTATATGAGTATATTTCGAACTGATTGACGATCTTGTTTCCATGTCTGCTTCTTCATGTTCTTCTTAGCAATTCAATGCTATTGCTTTGGGAATTGGGATTTAAAAATGCTTCAGCTTTTGTACAAAGATTTGCATACAGAGGATTTTATTCCTACATTTTCTTGTTGAAAGTAATCTTTGTTCCCTTTGCCATTTCAACTTGTCTATTGTTTCTGTGGTTCTGGTCTTATATATATATTGCATGCTATAATCATTGGCAGATTTAATTTTATATGCTTCAGTTTGGTTGTTGTTGTTGATTTTAGGCCTTTTCATGTGAGGAGATTTCTAGGCATCACTTCCCTTGATTTTATGGCCCTTTTAATTGCTCTTGCAAAGTAAAATGAGCTGGTGGTTGAGAACTGACAATTGGTGATATGCCTCTTTTGCATAATATCAGCCTGTTTCATAGTATTTAGGTCTCAATCCTAAGTCCTACTACGAGGCCTGAACGGGTTCTTTGAAACTGCTTTCAGAATTCCAAATGCGCTTTTGATTTCAAGTCCAAAATTTCTGGATTCCGATATGCCAATTCAATTCCGAAGTTTCAGAGTTCTCTGAAATTCAGGATTTTTAGTTTTGCAGATGTGTTTTGGAATTTTCAGATACTTTTAAAAGTAGATACGTTGAACTTTTCCTCTCCTTCATTTTCTTTGCCTTGAGAAAAAATTAAGAATGAGAGAGCACCTTCACTTGCTTTTGCCTTGAACTTTTCTTGCATTGTATAGATGTTTATTTACGTTCTTCATTTGGTTATTAGATGAAGGCCAAGTCACATAAGAAAGCTGAAGCCAAGGCTAAACATTAATGACGGGCAGAAGTGGTTGCAGCAGGGCAAGGTCATTATAAATTCTTGCCAGAAGAACGTTTATTTTATGTTTTAGTTACTACTATTACATTGGCCAACTCCTTCCTACCCTTTAGAAGCTTCAACCATAGGCTGAGTGAGTGCCAGCCTTTTCGGATTGTTCTTTTGTAGTTGCATAATTAGTATCCTTGAAGAAGCTATGTGTAAGACTGGTCTTTTCTCCTGTTTCACTCTTTTATTTTTAGTTCAATCGTTGGCATTTTTTTTTTGTGTAGTCTTGATTCGTGCAAGCAACATTTTTATGTTTTATTACTTTTTTGTACAATCATTTCTTCTCATTTTAGTCTTCTTAGCCCTCGTTCTGCTCCAAAATTACGGAAAATTTGGACTTTATGACTTTGGTGGTAGAGCATTTACCTTCGGAAAATTTTTGTTTACACTACATTATGCAACTTTACGACAGCAAAAAGGACACGTTATAAGCAATCGAGATTTTATGTTTGATTTTGTTAGCCAATATTATTATTATTCTTATTCTTATTTTGAAAAGTAATCATTAGCCAATATTATTAGTGTTGAATAAAAATAAAAATGAAGGAAAAACTTAATCAAGACCCCAAGACCCGCGAGTCACATAGGAAAAAAATTTCTAGGGCCAATATCATATTTTGTTTGTCGCACTGGGTCCAAGATTAATGAGGGGATCTTAAAAGATTCTAGGGCCAATATCATTTTTGTAACCCACGAAAATGGCCAGGTTGGGCTCTATGCATGTTTTGTCATGGCCCATGGGAGTTTTCAATTTTTCAATACGAATACAATCCGACATGGTCTCTAACAAGGGCAACGTCTACGGTGCCACCGGTGCGCCATTTTTTTAAAAACTGTTACAAGTAGCAGGTAAATCTCATTTATATTTTATTTCTCGAAGGCGTTGACTGAGTCTTCCTCCTATATACAGATTGCTCAGCTCTCCTCTGTCTGTCGATAGTGACGACATCTTGATGGAAACTGCGCGCGACATCTTTTATCTCATCTCAACCCAGGTATGATGTCTTATTGGTGTATATTCAAATCTTAGACCCAATCTCATCACAAATTTAACATCCACTGAAACCCCCACACTCTAGCAACGCCATTCCTTGATTGTGTTTCATTTTTTTTTTTTCACTTCTATTTTGTTGTTTAGCCTATTATTTTCTGGATTTCATGCTGCAGGTTTTTAGTTGAATTAGCTCTCAAGATCCACTTGGTATGCAATTTTAGATTGAAATTACATTTTTTGGTGGGTTAGTTTGAAGATCTATAAATGGTTTCTTTATTGAACTTTATGGTTCTTTTACAGATTCATCCTAATTTTTACCCTTTAAAATAAAATTAGAAAAATAAAAAAAAACTTTAACGAAAAATAGAAAAGAGAATATCTCAGCAACCCAACCCCTACCCCACGCCACCCAGATTTGTCAATGTATCACAAAGAAGATTAGGTATTGTATTGGATCTAATAAGCATTTGGATGGTCACATGATAAAGCATGATTGATGGCCCCTCGAGAATCAAGTTGGGGTGTATCGTTCGTGAGACTAAGGGCGTTGGAGGGTTCTGGGGATTGTGTTAGGGTTGATATGTAGCCTCTTTGTGATACACCCACCTCCCATCCCAAACTTCTTCGCGAATCACATCTGCTAGGGAGACCTTCATCAACGAGAAAATACGTATGGATCTAGGGGATAGTCGCTGAAAGGTTGAGAAAGTTAAAGAAGGGCAACAGAGAGAGAGAGAGAGAGAGAGAGAGAGAGAGAGAGAGAGAGAGAGAGAGAGAGAGAGAGAGAGAGAGAGAGAGAGAGAGATGGAGGGTGAGAGATAAAAGCTAGGGAGGGGACGACGACCAGAGCAGGCGGCACGGGGTAGGCGTATTGGGGTGGGCGGTGGCTCTGCTATTTTATTTTATTTTTTTCTTTTTGATTTTCTTATTTTTTTTAATTTTATTTTAAAGGGTGAAAATTAGGTTGAATTCCTGCTGTAAAATGAAGTTTGAGTTGTTAAAAATTAAGACACATGACATATTTTGAGTGGTAGTATCACCAGCTGAGGTGGTGGTACAGTACCATTCTATAATTTGGTGAATTTAATTTAAACAGAGGGAGTGTGCTATGCAAAGGACTATAGATTAGCATAGCACCAAGAATGACTCATGTTGGTCCCAACAATGCTTCTTGTGCGTGAGGGATTTCCTTTTGAGGCTGTTACTAAACCTGCTCATGTTCGCAAATTGCCTTGAGTTTATAGCTCTTTTTATGTTCTTATTTCTTTTCTGTTTGTCGATTTATTTTGTTTTGCTAGCCTTTGGTGTCTTTGGCTGAAAATATGAAGAAAACAAAAGTTTGGTCTGTTAGTGTCTGTTGGCACTAAAAACTGAACAGATGGAGATGAGTGCAACTTACAAGCGAGATGGACGATCGAGAGATCGATTGGATGTTGGATGCCGATTCTTCCTGTCCTTGGATGCCGATCCTGAATAGAAAGAAATCGAGACTCGTAAGGTCTATGGAACCGGTGTGGAACCAGCCTAAGACCCTCCGATGCCGAAGTAAGTTTGTTGTTTTAAGAGCTCTTGCTGTTGACCATATAGAAGTATAAAAGTCAAGCTGAAAAGTCTTACCCCTGTATTGTAGTGAATGGGCTCATTTATAGAGGGCATCTTGTGTGCTCTTAGTACTCATTTTCGATGTGGGACTCGTGGGAAGGCCCTATGAGGTTGATGTTGTGTGGATTTCAGCTGCACCAAAATGGATTAAGCTGCATCCTCAACTTGTGATACTCGCAAGTGCACGAGCCGTTCGGTAGTATAGCGTATGTAAGTGCGAGGTCGATCCCACGAGGATTGGTGATTGAATGATCCAATTCATTTTCCCTACACAAAACAGAAATGAAAAAGAAAGGAAATAAATACAAGGAAGAAAGAAATAACTAACTCAAGCAGATAAGTTCCCAAGTTCAATTAGATTAACGGATTGATTCTAGCTAAAGTATGATTAAGCCATGGTGTTTGGTCATAACCTTGTGTTCCTAATTCCCTAATTTGATCATTTGTTGTCTAACCTAAAATTAAGCATTAGGAACCCATTAAGCATAGAAGAACAATTTAAACAACCAAGCATGTATCTAATCCCTGTTGTCGAATGTCCATACATACTCTTCCTATTCATAGTTCAATTCGAATTAAAGCATGGTGTCTACTCTTAATTCAAACCAAGATAGCTAACATGCAAGCCTAAATGGTGATCAATCATTCAAACTAGCATATTAACTTATAAGCATAATGAATAAGAACAAAAACCATAATTGAAACTTGGAAACTAATCAAACTTGAAACTAAAGAATAGAATTTACATAATGAAAAGTAAAGTGGAACTAAGAAAAACTTAAGGAGAATTTCAGCACAAAGATCTCATTATAACAATTGAAAACTAGAAAGAGAAACTAAGAGAATTTGAGGGAGAGAAGGGAAGGGAGCTCAAGAGAAGTGTTTGAGAGCTCCCCCCTTGGGGTGTGTTTACAAGCTTAGAGAACATCCCTATTTATAGGCCTAGGGGAAGTGAAAATCTGAATTCAATATGGCTAATGCATACAACACTTGTATTATAAAATCTTGAATTGGTTGATGCACTTGACCAATAAATCCCACCAGCAGCCCTAGCTCATCTTCATGTCACCATGACCAAGCTTCCAACCAGCTCAATAGCTCATGCCTAGCTCATCATGACCAAGCTTCCAACCAGAAACAATAGCTCATCCTGAGGTCAGCATGACCAGCAACTTCAAGGGCTTACGAATTTGGCTTCCCTTAAGCAAATTAAGACTTTAAGCACTCAAACTTGAAGTTCAGAATGTCTTCTTTCCAGCCATATATCATTTGGGCCAATCCAAGGTCGGAGGAGGAAGTTAAGGCCAAAACAAATTGCTAACTCATTTTGCGCGCTGATAAAATCCATCCTGAGCATGGCTCTGTGTTTGCTAGGTAACAGACTCCATATTTATCCAATGGGGCTGAATTTTGGATATGTTATAGTACACACCCATTGGAACAACTTTCATGAAGAATGTTGCCTCATCCGAGCTATGTAGGTTGCTGAAACAAAGCTTGAAATATGACCTACGAAACTGGACTGGCAGGGGCTGTAGCCAAAATTGAGTTTGTCTTTAAGCTCTTCTTCCCTTCATCCAAATTAGGCCTTAACATGCTTGAATTGTATGAATTATGCTCTCATGCTCCTTTGGCCTACAAAACACACAAAGGGAGGCAAATAACATAGAAATCTAGGAAACTAAGCAAAAGAAGTAAGTAAATTTGGGCATGTATATGTATGAAATTATGAGCTTAATAGTTGACACGAGTCCTTAGATATTTCAGGCGGGTGCTTCGAGGTTGATTCCGCAGAATCGGTAGGGGATACCGATTGTAGGCTGTGTTGGGCTTGTAATGATCTTTTGCTGCTTTGAGACAATATCATCAGTAGCCTATGCTGATTGTCCGAGGCCTTGGGTGCTTGGGCGAGTTTATAAGATCCACGTGTCGTTGTACGAGTGGAGGGTCAGATATGGTACAAACAGTAGTCCCCCAAGTTGCCGATTGAGAAGCTTCATGGTTGGGGACTTGAATGTGTATTCGGCATTCTGACCGGGACACAATGGTCCCATAGTTGCCGATGGTGGTATGTAGTCCCCCAAGTGCCCAAGGGAGTGAGCTTGGAAAAGAGACGGCATGATGTGCCGATTGTTGCAAGGGGTGAGTGAAAACTCATGAATATGCGGCTGTCGTTCGGCACGAGAGGTGAGTGAAAACTCATCGATGTGCGCCGGCCGTTCGGCACGAGATGTGAGTGAAAACTCATCGATGTGCGCCGGCCGTTCGGCACGAGATGTGAGTGAAAACTCGACGATGTGCGCCTGCCGTTCGGCACGAGAGGTGAGTGAAGACTCATCAATGTGCGCCTACCGTTTGGCACGAGAGGTGAGTGAAGACTCATCAATGTGCGCCTACCGTTCGGCACGAGAGGTGAGTGAAGACTCATCAACGTGCGCCTGCCGTTCGGCACGAGAGGTGAGTGAGAACTCATCAATGTGCGCCTGCCGTTCGGCACGAGAGGTGAGTGAAGACTCATCAATGTGCGCCTACCGTTCGGCACGAGAGGAGTGAGAACTCATCAATGTGCGCCTGCCGTTGGTTAGTGGAGTTGTGCTCGAAGGTGGCTAGATCTGCCACGTTCGGCAAGTTGAAGCGTCTCTGAGGATTGGAAGCGTTGCAACTGACGTTTGGTCTCCCCCATGCATGCGTGACACGTGTCGTCATGGCTGTAAAGAGCCGCGTCGTTTCGTATCCTGATGCGTGATCGGCTTTATAAATGTGAGGAGGAGACGAGAGTTCAAATACTTGGAAATTTTGAGAGCAAAGAGAGCTTTTGAGAGGCGATTTCCGGCAACCGTGCGAAGGCTGAGCAGGCGATTTCCGGCGAGGTTGAACAAGGCGGAGGCGATTTCCGGCGAGCTTGAGCCACAGTGTAAACAAGGTATGTTGGCGTGTTTTCATATTCCCATGGATCAAAGTGTTGAATTTCAAGAATTTTTGTTTGAACAATGTATGAACGAGCATGAACACGCATGAACATAGTGTTTTTAGGAGGTAGAATAGGATTTGGATTCTAGCATAGCCCTTAGTGTACGTTCGTGTGTTGTTTGTAGATGTCAGATACCGAATCCGAGCGTAGGCGTAGTCCGAGGGCATACGAGGATGAGTCGTCCTCGGGGAGTTCTGCCGAAGGGAGTGGGAGTTCTGAATCTGCTAGCTCTTCGAGCTGTGAGATAGTGGAGGGGGCAGGAGAGCGTGCCGAGGCTGGGGGCACTTCAACGAAAGTGCCTGGGGGTGGTGAGCCTTCGACGTCGGGTCGTGAGGCCAATGGGGGTGGCGTCTCTGTTGCCGTTCCAGGGGAAGGGGTGCTGAGGGTCGTCAGGGGTAGGCAACGGATCCCGATGGCGAAGCCCACGGAACCTGTGTTCGGAGTAGATGACTTAGAGCCGACCACACTAACCGAATCCGAGTTGGCTAAGATTCGGTCGGAGTACAATATTCCGGAATCGGTAGGGATGCGAATTCCGGAGCCCTTAGAGTCGCTTAGTGACAATGACAAGGGGGTGGTCTTCTTCACGGACGTGTTTAAGCATGGCCTTCGGCTGCCGTTAAGGCATTCGGTGCAGAAGATCCTGGCGGCGATCGGTTATGCACCAGGGGAGTATAACCCAAACTTTTGGATTACGCTGCTCGGGACGATCACGGCGTTCAGCTTGGCTGGTGAAGGGGAGCCGAGCTACGAACAGTTCGCCCAGCTGTACAGTGTGACGAGGACAAAGAGTGCCGATCATGGAGGGTGGGTTCAGTCCAACTGTCTCTCGGCAGGGCAGCGTGGGCACTTTGTGGTGGGGGTGCCGAGCTCTCAAAAGACGTGGCGTAAGCGTCGAGTGATTGTCTCCGGTGATTGGGAATCGGCACCCGGAGTTATCGTTGAGAGGAGGATTCCTACGTCCTTCCAGACAGTCGGTAGGGTAGAACCTGCCGTTCGGCAGGGTCAATTTTTTTTTTTTTTTTTTTTTTTTTTTTTTTTTTTTAGTACTGACCGTTTGTAATTTGGTTTCAGTGTCCTTGAAACGGCCGGCCGCACCGATCAGAGAGATTGAAGCAATCGAAAGGGTGAGAGCGAAGATTGCCGAAGAAGATCGGTTTTTTAAGGAGCTGCTCTACTTTCGGAATCTGTTCAAGGCAGGCCTGATCGGTAGGGCCGAACACAATCGGAGGGTGAAGGAGGAAGAGGAAGAAGAAAAAAGGCAAAGTAAGAGATGCTGTTAAGCTCATAATTTCATACATATACATGCCCTATTTACTTACTTCTTTTGCTTAGTTTCCTAGATTTCTAAGTTATTTGCCTCCCTTTATGTGTTTTGTAGGCAAATAGAGCAAGAGAGCATAATTCATGCAATTCAAGCATGTTAAGGCCTAATTTGGATGAATGGATGAAGAGCTTAAAGACAAACTCATTTTGGCTACAGCCCCTTGCAAGTCTAGTTCCGTAGGTCACATTGCAATATTTGTTTCAGCAACCTACACAGCTCGGATGAGGCAGCATTCTTCATGAAAGTTGTTCCAATGGGTGTGTACTATAACATATCCAAAATTCAGCCCCATTGGATAAATATGAAGTCTGTTACCTAGCAAACACAGAGCCATGCTCAGGATGGATTTTATCAGCGCGCAAAATGAGTTAGCAATTTGTTTTGGCCTTAACTTCCTCCTCCGACCTTGGATTTGCCCAAATGATATATGGCTGGAAAGAAGACATTCTGAACTTCACGTTTGAGTGCTTAAAGTCTTAATTTGCTTAAGGGAAGCCCAATTCGTAAGCCCTTGAAGTTGCTGGTCATGCTGACCTCAGGATGAGCTATTGTTTCTGGTTGGAAGCTTGGTCATGGTGACATGAAGATGAGCTAGGGCTGCTGTTGGGATTTATTGGTCAAGTGCATCAACCAATTCAAATTTTCTAATACAAGTGCATCAACCATTTCAGATTTTATAAAACAAGTGTTGTATGCATTAGCCATATTGAATTCAGATTTTTCACTTCCTTAGGCCTATAAATAGGGAGGTTCTCTAAGCTTGTAAACACACCCCAAGGGGGGGAGCTCTCAAACACTTCTCTAGAGCTCCCTTCCCTTCTCTCCCTCAAATTCTCTTAGTTTTCCTTTCTAGTTCTCAATTGATTATAACAAAAATCCTTTTACTAAATTTTCCTTTAAGTCTTTCCAAGTTCTACTTTAATTTTCATTGTTATGTAAATTCTTTTCTTTAGTTTCAAGTTTGATTAGTTTCCAAGTTTCAATTATGGTTTTTGTTCTTATTCATTATGCTTATAAGTTAATATGCTTGTTTGAATGATTGATCACCATTTGGGCTTGCGTGTTAGCTATCTTGGTTTGAATTAAGAGTATACACCATGCTTTAATTCGAATTGAACTATGAATAGGAAGAGTATGTATGGACATTCGACAACAGGGATTAGATACATGCTTGGTTGTTTAAATTGTTCTTCTATGCTTAATGGGTTCCTAATGTTTAATTTTAGGTTAGACAACAAATGATCAAATTAGGGAATTAGGAACACAAGGTTATGACCAAACACCATGGCTTAATCATACATTAGCTAGAATCAATCCGTTAATCTAATTGAACTTGGGAACTTATTTGCTTGAGGTATTTTCTTTCTTCCTTGTTGTATTTATTTCTTTTTTTTCATTTCTGTTTTGTGTAGGGAAACTAAATTGGATCATTCAATCACCAATCCCTGTGGAATCGACTTCGCACTTACATACGCTAAACTATCAACGGTTCGTGCACTTGCGAGTATCACAAGTTGAGGATGCAACTGAATCCATTTTGGTGCAGCTGTATCTACGCAACAGATGCCGTTCGGCAGGGTTTGTTTTTTCGATTTTCCTATGCTGCCGTTTCCTTTCTGACTTCGTGTTTTTTTTTGTTTTGCAGTGGAAGGACGGAGGCCTATGAGCGAGGCGACGAGGAGGCGTCTAGAGGGGCAAGGGGCGTCAAAGACGAAGAAGGTTCGGTCCCCTGGGCCGAAGAAGAGGAGGACGGCAGGGCCAGCGGGAGGGACGTCGGCTGATGAGCAGACGGTGGCTGATCGCCGCAGGGAGAAGAGGGCGGCGGAGGCAGAGGTCGTTCGGGAGGCCCACCTCCAAATGACGGGCAAACGGCAGATCGAGGGTCCCATCGATGTGACGCCGTTGCCGAAACGGCCAAGGGGCCCGAACGAGGGGACCTCGGTGCTGATCCCTGATGATGAGGTGGAGGGGGAGGAGGGACCGGTTAACATCGCGTGTCCTCGGAAGGCGGTGCCGTTCATCAACTGTATGATTGACGGTGCCCAGATGGAGCTGGCTGAGCTGGAGCAACTGTCAACGAAGACGTTGCGTGAACAAACCGGTCGGGCCTTCTGTCTCCAGGCAGCGGTAAGTGTAGGATTTGTAGCTTCTCAAGGATACTTCGATTCGGCATGTACTAATGTGTCCGTTGGTGTGGCAGGCTAATATGGACATGTGGCTCTGCGCGAAGCGAGCTGTGAATGCTGCCGAACGGTACCAAAAGAGATTTGAAGAGGGCCGTTCGAAGATCGCTGATGCCGGAAAGATGCTGCAGGAGGCGGATCAGCGTGCCGAAGAGAATGCGGCAAAAATTGCTGAGCTGACGTCGAAGCTGGCGGCGACCGAGCTGGACGTGGTGGCTGCCCATGAGGCTAAGGCAGCGGTAGAGGTGGCGATGGATGCGGCCGAGCGGTCGCATGCCAGGGAGCTGGTAGAGGAGAAGGCGAAGGCCGTTGCTGACTACCGATCGTCGGAGGAGTTTACGCGTTTGGTGGATAAAGAGGTCATGGAGCAATGTGACGACTTCCTCTATCGAGTCAAACGGTACAATGCTGACAAGAAGCTGAACCTGAACTTCCTCCGGGATCCACCACCGCTGCCGGAAGGGGTGACCGAAGAGATGGTGGAGGCCTACAAGGGCGAGGATGCCGAGGCCGAGGAAACCGACGACACCGAATCCAGTAGTGAGGAGGAAGGGAACCTCCCTGCGCCAAACGCAGGCAGTGCGTCGAATGCCGAAGCCTCGGCCAATGCCGAGGATGCAAATGCCGGTCCTGGATGTGAAGGTGCAGCCGCTGATGCCGAACCCCAAGTCCCTTAGACTTCTCAGTGTTTTTAATTATTTTGAACATGCCGAATGGCGGCGTGTAAAGACAAATGGCCCTTCTGTGGCCTTTTATGTATCAATGTTAAGTTTGTTTCGGGTTAATGTGCTATGTCCCTTAATTCTGTATGTGTGCATGTCGTATGTAGAATATTTTCGATATAATATTGCTGGATGGTAATGCCGTATGTATAAAATAGGGAGTTCTAAAATAAACCGATTACAAAAGTGGATGACCGAAGGTGACGATCGAAGGTACGGCCTTTGTGTACAAAGGTGGTGACCGAAGGGGCGTTCACTTGTAGTAATATTTGAGATGTTCTACATTCCAAGGGTGGCCGAGGGTTTGACCATCGGTACCGCGCAAACGGTAAGTTCCTGGGCGGCAGATGGTGACAACTTCGTAAAGACCTTCCCAAGATGGACCAAGGGTGCCTTCGTTGGAGTCCTTGGTGGCGAGGGAGATTTTACGTAGTACCCAGTCCCCTACTTTAAACGATCGGCGTCTGACGCGCGAGTCGTAGTAGCGGGAAGTCCGTTGTTTGTAGGCAGCATTCCAAAGCTGAGCCTGGGAACGGTGTTCCTCAATGAGGTCCAGGTTGAGGGTGAGCTGGGCCTCGTTTTGTTCTGGCTTGTAAGATGCCGTTCGGCACGAGGGTGCGTTCATCTCGACTGGAACAACGGCTTCGGAACCAAAGGCAAGGGAAAATGGAGTCTCGCCAGTCGACCGTCGGTAGGAGGTATTGATGGCCCATAGTGCTTCCGGAAGGAGATCGGGCCATGCCCCTTTAGCCATCCCGAGCTTTTTCTTCAGCGACTTCTTGATGATCTTGTTGATGGCTTCGACTTGGCCGTTCGACTGTGGATGTGCTGGGGAGGCGAAGAACAGGTTGATGCCAAATCGGTGGCATAGGTGCCGGAACTGAGAGGAGTCGAATTGTTTTCCGTTGTCGGTGATTATTGCGTTCGGGAGGCCGAATCGACAAATAATATTCTTCCATACGAAATGTTCGACCATGGCTGCAGTGATTGTTGCCAAAGCTTCGGCTTCGGTCCATTTTGTAAAGTAGTCGACAGCGACGATGGCGAATTTGACCTGTCCCTTTCCCTGGGGCATAGGGCCGATGAGATCTAAACCCCATTGGGCAAAGGGCCATGGGCTAACAATCGGAGAGAGTGGTTCGGCAGGCAGCTTTGGAACAGAGCCGAAACGCTGGCATTGATCGCACTTCTGGACCAGGGTGGTGGCATCGGCATGGAGAGTCGGCCAGTAGTACCCTTGCCGAATGGTCTTGAAAGCCAATGATCGGGCCCCAGAATGGTTCCCACAGGCTCCCTCGTGAATCTCTCGTAGGACGTAGTTTCCTTGCTGCGGGGTCATGCACCGAAGCAATGGTAAGGAGTGACCATGCCGATAGAGAATCTGATTCAGAAGGAGGTATCGTGCCGATCGGCGGCGGATAGTCGTTGCTTCGGATTTGTTGTCAGGCAACGTGCCGTTGGCGAGGTAAGCATGGATAGGATCCATCCAACTTGGATCCTGCCGAACGGCATGTACCTCGAGGTCGGTGGTACTGCGCCGAGTGAGGACCTCGATCGGCACATGGCGCCCTATGTTGTCGCCGATGCAAGGCGTGATAGAGCATCGGCGTGGCTGTTCTCGGATCTGGGGATCTGTTGAACTTGGTACGCAGTGAAGTGGTGTAGCAATCGGCGAGCGTGTGTCAAGTAGGCAACCATCGAAGTGTCCTTGGCCTCAAATTCAGTCAGTATCTGGTTGACGACAAGTTGTGAGTCGCTACAGATCCTGAGTTGCTGAGCGCCCATTTCTTTAGCGAGCCGAAGGCCTGCCAACAGAGCTTCATATTCGGCTTCGTTGTTGGAAGTCCGGAATTGGAAGTCTGGTCAGGGACCTTGAGTACCAAGCCGGCTCCGCTGCCCTGTCGGTTGGACGAACCGTCCACGTAGAGAGTCCAAAGGGGAATCGACGGATTAAAGATTCCTTCGGTCGGGTGGGCGACTGGTACCGTCGAAGATGAATCGGAGGCGGCATCCTTCGGATCTGGCCCCCCGGACGTGGTTAACTCAGAGATGAGATCGGCTACAGCCTGTCCCTTCTCGGCAGGACGAGGGTGGTAGTGAATATCTGGTTGTAGCCTGAGTATGCATCCATGAAGCTGAGAAGTTCATGGCCTGCCGTGGCATCTACCATCTGATCGATTCATGGCAGACGAAAGCTGTCCTTTGGGCAAGCCTTGTTTAAATCGGTATATTCTTGACACATTCTCCAGGCGCCGTTTGATTTTTTGACTAAAACCGAATTTGCCAGCCAAATTGGGTAGGTTACTTCCTGGATGAAGTCATTGGTCTTCAGTTTGTCTACTTCGAGCCTTGATCGGTTCATAATTGTATATCATTTTGTACCCTTCTAGCTTATGATTTGGTTATGTTTTTGAGTTAAACTTGTACTTTTAATCCTTTTTGTGTTTATCTTTCAGCTTTAGGGAACAATGATGGCTTTGGATAGGAAATGATGCAATTCAAGCATGTTAAGGCCTAATTTGGATGAATGGATGAAGAGCTTAAAGACAAACTCATTTTGGCTACAGCCCCCTGCTAGTCCAGTTCCGTAGGTCATATTGCAAGCTTTGTTTCAATAACCTACATAGCTCGAATGAGGCCACATTCTTCATGAAAGTTGTTCCAATTGGTGTGTACTATAACATATCCAAAATTCAGCCCCATTGGATAAATCTGGAGTCCGTTACCTAGCAAACACAGAACCATGCTCAGGATGGATCTTATCAGCGCGGAAAATGAGTTAGCAATTTGTTTCGGCCTTAACTTCTTCCTCCGACCTTGGATTGGCCCAAATAACATATGGCTGGAAAGAAGACATTCTGAACTTCAATTTCGAGTGCTTAAAGTCCTAATTTGATTAATAGAAGCCCAAGTTGTAAGCCCTTGAAGTTGCTGGTCATGCTGACCTCAGCATGTGCTGGTTGGATGCTTGGTCATGGTGAGCTAGGTATGAGCTATCATTTCTGGTTGGAAACTTGGTCATGGTGACATGAAGATGAGCTAGGGCTGCTGGTGGGATCTATTGGTGAAGTGCATCAACCAATTCAAGATTTTCTAATACAAGTGCATCACCCAATTTAGATTTTCTAATACAAGTGCATCAACCATTTCAGATTTTATAAAACAAGTGTTGTATGCATTAGCCATACTTAATTCAGATTTTCAGCTTCCTTAGGCCTATATATAGTGAGGTTTCCCAAGCTTGTAAACACACCCCAAGGGGGGGAGCTCTCAAACACTTCTCTAGAGCTCCCTTCCCTTCTCTCCCTCAAATTCTCTTAGTTTCTCTTTCTAGTTTTCAATTGTTATAATGAGATCTTTGTGCTGAAATTTTCCTTTAAGTCTTTCCAAGTTCTACTTTAATTTTCATTGTTATGTAAATTCTTTTCTTTAGTTTCAAGTTTGATTAGTTTCCAAGTTTCAATTATGATTTTTGTTCTTATTCATTATGCTTATAAGTTAATATGCTAGTTTGAATGATTGATCACCATTTAGGCTTGCATGTTAGCTATCTTGGTTTGAATTAAGAGTAGACACCATACTTTAATTCGAATTGAACTATGAATAGGAAGAGTATGTATGGACATTCGACAACAGGGATTAGATACATGCTTGGTTGTTTAAATTGTTCTTCTATGCTTAATGGGTTCCTAATGCTTAATTTTAGGTTAGACAACAAATGATCAAATTAGGGAATTAGGAACACAAGGTTATGACCACACACCATGGCTTAATCATACATTAGCTAGAATCAATCCGTTAATCTAATTGAACTTGGGAACTTATCTGCTTGAGTTAGTTATTTTCTTTCTTCCTTGTTTTATTTATTTCCCTTCTTTTTCATTTCTATTTTGTGTAGGGAAAATGAATTGAATCATTCAATCACCAATCCTCGTGGGATCGACCTCGCACTTACATATGCTATACTACCAAACGGCTCGTGCACTTGCGAGTATCACAAGTTGAAGATGCAACTGAATCCATTTTGGTGAAGCTGTATCTACGCAACAAGTTTTTGGCGCCGTTGCCGGGGATCGGCAACATAGTTTGGTTCTATTTCTTTTCCCTACTTGTTTTATTTTTATTTTTTATTTTCATGTTTTTCTAGACAATTTCAAGTTTTAAAGTTAATGACGTTAATGGACAAGTTGTGTTTGTAGTCCAACAGAAAAGGACAATTGCCCAACAAGCAAGAGAACTGGGTTTAAGTCCCAGCTTACACAACCCATTGGTGCTTGTTGCTTTGAAGCATGGAATTGGATGTGTGTTGATTTTCCTTTTCATTTTAGTTTTTATTTCCTAATCCTTTTAATTCCATTTCAAGTTTGTGTGTTTGTTTTAGCAATTTATGATAGCTTAATAAAAATGGAGAGAGATGGCAACCTCAATCATAAGAATGGGAAGTGTGGAGCAATGGGAGAAGTCGCGACCTCCAAGTGCATCACATTCGACCTAATCGCTTCAAGGGGGAGCATTTCAATCCTTTCTCTTCTTTGAATTATGTTTATTTCCGTCATTGTTTTTACCTTTTGGTCCGCGCTGAGTTCTTTGTTTTTCTGTGCTGAATCCAACCATATAAAGAACGTGAAATTTGGACTTACGGTTGGAAAGTTATAGCCTAAAAACTGAACACAGGTCGAAGCTGAAAAACAGAGAAACGAATCTGTCCAAATGGTGATAAACGGGTGATAGAAAGTGCTGTTTGTGTTTTTCTTTGGTTTATTGGTTTGTTTCTTTTAGTACAACAATTTATGTTGTTTGTTTGAATTTGTTTAGAGTACTTAGTTCATTTTCGTTTATGGTTTGTTGTTCCATTTTATCTTAATTTGTTTTTGTTTCTTATCTTAAAAATTTTAAAAAGATTTTTCATATGAGCTGACTTATGGTAACTCCAGTGAGCACTTCCGTCAATACAGTGTCTAGGAGTTCTATAGGCGACACCTTCGGTGTCTAAGAAGTTTGGGTTTTAAGCGGGACCATTGTGACCCCTCCAACCTTCCCGGATCCCCTGGCTGTGTTTTCTGAGGCCCTTAACTGGTCATCCGTGAGTTGCTTGTATATTCGTGTGTTTTTAAATTAAGTTTTTTTTATTTTTAATTTTATTTTCTTTGTTTTATTTTCTGTTAAGTCTTTGTTTTTGTTTTGTTTTTGTTTTTGTTTTTGTTTTGTTAAGTTAGTTTATGTATTTATTTACGTGGTATGGTTAGTTAGTTTTTTGTTTTCTCTGAGTGTTAAAAACAAACTTTATTTCAATTCAAACATTGCATAAAAACAAAAAAAAACAAAACAAAAAAACAAAACAAAAAAATAAAAAACAATAAAAATAAAAAACAACATCATCATCATCTTCTTCATCTTTTTCATCTCCATCATCATCATGGCTTGCCTCTATTTTCTCGCACTTGTAGAATCTGCAGCAGCTCCACATGGTCCTCATTTTTTCTCTGCAGTGCTTCCACGTGCTGATTGGCACAGTAGAGCCGCTTCTGCAAGTCCGCCACCATAGCCTTCAAGGAAGCTATTTCCTCGCTCATCGCGGCACACTCCCTTGTCCTCGCCAGTAATCGCATGCCCAAATTGGTAGCGGAGACCACGTGGAGCACAGTTAAATTGTGGGACTCCTCCACCGCTGCTTTGTCAGACCTCTGTGCCACATGCAGATGATCTGTCGGTGTGAGCTTGCTGCCGATCATGCCTCCCAGCAGCACTGCTCTGTTCGGCATTGCCTCAGAAAAGTTCGGTATTGCCTCAGCAAAGTTTGAGGCCGTACCGTGATGATATGTGGAGTTTGGGAAGACACGGTTTGGAGGAGCCCTTATCTGGGCATTCGGAGGTGCAAGGGACAGCTCAAGGTCGAGATCATCAAGGTGAGTGCATGAGGATGCCATTTTTTTGTTTCTGGATTTTTTGATGTTTTTCCTTGAGTTTGCAGGAAGAAATGCTGGGTATCATCCGCTTGTAGAGGCGTGCTTTAAATAGACATATGCTGATGAGAGAATGCCAACACCATTTCGGATTTCCCGGGCATGCTCGACCTAATCGCTTCAAGGGGGAGCACCTTTACTTTACTTTTCTTTTTTTTTTCCTCCGTGTTTTCTGGTGTTTAATGTTTTTGCCCGTTACTTTCATTTTCTAGTGCTTTGTGTTTTTGCCTTTCCCTTTCGGCTATCATCTTTGTCTTATTTTAGTTAGGGAAATGTGTTTTCTTTTCCGTTTGTCGTCTTTGTTTTATTTTAGTTGGGAAGTGTGTTTTCTTTTTCTTTTTCTTTTTCTTTCTGCAACCTTACTCTTTTATTTCCGAAACAAAATAACGAAAATACAAAAACAACAAAATAAAATAAAAACAACAATAATGCAGTAGGAAATCATTTCTTCTCGGTGCTTGGTGTCTCGACCATTGGAGCTTTGAGTTTGGCCCTCTGGCTGTCCTCTTCCGGGGCTTCACGCACAGCTTCTTGGGGCTCATCACTTGAGCTCCCAAAGATCGCAATCTTAGCTTGAGCGTAACTACTCTCGCGATCTGCTTGTTTGCGTTTACCCGGTCGGTCTAGGTCTTCCAGCTGTTTTCGCATGTCGCGAGAGTACAACTCTACCATCTTTGATAGGTTTCTATTCTCGTCCCGCAATACTTCTAGCTGGTGTCGATTCACCTCCACTATCCTTGACCTCTCCCTTTTCAAGCTTTTTATAGCAGTCTGACACTCCTCAACCATACTTCGCTCCGCCGCCAACTGACCTTTCAGCACCTCTACCTCATGGGACTTCGCAAGTAGGCGATGACCCAAACTTGCGACTGTTGCCGTACTCTGCACGCTCAGTGCCAGGGCATCGCTCACGACCCGGTTGTCATCCCTTGTCCCCAGAACACGTATATCTTTAGGAGTCACCAGATTTCTGCCCACTCCAATGGCAACATCGTTGTCCAGGAGTATTGAGTCAGTTACTATCACAGGCCCCCGTGCGGAAGCAAAGTAGGGCATCCATACTGGTGCTGCTGCTTGGCCTCGTGTCTGAGTCGGTGGAGCTAGGTTGAGATCCAACGAAAATGGGTAGTTAGAGGCCATTTGATTTCTCACTCTCTTTTCTTCTTTCTTTTTTTTCTCTTTTGTGTGTTTCTGAGTTTGTTTTTTTTTACCCTTTCTTTTTACCTTTTATAGACTTAGTCTGCTAAACCCTAGCCGCTGCGGTTCTGAGTTCTGTGCGGCCCTTACCGCTTATCTCTATATGTCGCCGCACCCGTTTCCCAACCCCCTTAATTGTATTTTCACCTTTCACCACCTTCTAGTGAAAAAGTCGTCCCGCTTCACCCAAGAAGCCAATAATTCTGGCTTGGGGGATGTGACTGCTGCCTCTGCACGCCCACACGTCCCTCACCCCTTTCACCCGTGACTCCCCAGGAACCAAGGCATCAGGGACCACGCTCTTCCCTTTCAGAAATCACACTCTTTGCGCTCCCATTGCACGTTTTTTTTAAAAAAAAAAAAAATAAATAAAAAATAAATAAAAAAAATAAACATAAAAATAATAACAAACGTGTGGGCTTCAGACTTCATTGTGGGCTTCGGGATTTCACCGTTGTTAGGTTTCAAAGTGTGTTAACTTCTTTTGGGTTGGGCTTTCAATCGTTTGAGTTTTGGTTTGTGTAAGACTGTTTGTTTTCTGTTTCGAGTGGTTTACTGTTTCATTTTTTTTTTTTTTGTTTGTTTGTTTGTTTGTGTTGTAATTTTTATTTTATAATTATTTTGTTTTTGTTTTCTTTTGTGATTTTGTGAATTTTTTTTTTATTTGCTTTAATACCTTTCATTTGTTGTTATGACATTGTTTGTGGCTAATTTTTAAACATTGAGGACAATGCTCATTTCTAGGTTTGGGGGTATTGGAGTTTAGCAAGTAAACTTGGTTTTTCTTAAAAATTTAAATTTCTTTCTTGTTTTGAATCTTGTTTTGTTTAGTCATTTTCCGAACACATTTGATGAGATTGTGATAAATGTTGCATGACTTAAATAAAAAATTGAATTTTATTTATTATTTATTTTTTTCCTTGTAAATTTTTATTGTAAAAAATAATAATTAATTAATTAATTAATTTGGCATCGTTCTAGCATGACATGTTCGAAACCTTCTTTGCACTTGCCATTTGTTTCATAATTTTCCAATTAAAGGATTTGCATGATCTAAAGAATTGTATGAATCATAAATTAGACTTATTTAACCAACTATATAAAGTGAGCTTTTGAGCCTTGTACTTCAATTCATGAGTGTTATATACATACTCTTATTTTCTTGTCATCAAAGTTGTTGTTTGATCTCATTATTCATTGATTTGGTTGAACACTTAAAAGTCATTCATTCTTATGCAATTTGATTTCATGACATTTAAGAAGTGATATTAAGGCCCTCTTTGGATCGTTTGTGCCTTTCAAGCTAACCTTATGCATGCTTAAGCATGATTTTCCATTGTTAACCATTTTGAGCCTACATGTAAACCTTTTTCTTTCATTTACCAATTATATTTCCTCGCCTTAGCCTGAAAAACAAATATTTACCTTTCTAAGGAACTCATGAGCTTTAATTGGGATGTGTTTTTCATACTAAGTTTGGGAATTTCGAAGAAAAAAAAAATCACACAATTGGTGAAAGAAAAGAGAAAAATTGTGATTAAGTGGTGGTTGAATGAAATTTCATTTTTGGGTTTCATTTTTGGGCCTTCAAAATAATTTGGTGTTTGGAAAGGAGTTTGAATCAATGTAAATGAAGGTATAAGGAGTTTTGATCATGTAAAAGAAAAAAATCTAATCGTGATGATTCGAAGTCTTGTAAACAATTATTTTATGCTCTTACATTTTGAGTTCCTTGGACTTTGTATTATCCATACCTTTCATTTCTCACTCACCTTACACCCTTGGCCCCATTACAACCTATAATAAAGACCTAAATTGATCTTAAATGTCATATGGTTGAATTGCATGCATTTTCTTACTTTTAAGTGTTTGGCATCCTTCTTGAGATCATATTAATGCAAGTTCTTCATCTTTCTATTGCGAGTTAAGTCCCTTATGGTTTAACTCTAATCTCATGTTTATAACTGAGTGTTGCATTATAGCCCTCTTCTGAGTGATTCATTTGTGAGAGGACAACTTTGGTGAGATTTGAAGTTGAATTTGTGCTTTGTATGATTTTTGAAATTGTGTGAAAACTAAGATTGGGGAATTTGTTACATTTGACTATCACACTACCACACTTTGAGCATGTTGTGTTTTGAACTTTGCCGCCTGGTAAATAATGTCTAAAATTGAGTTTTTATTGTTAAAATTTTTGAGTCATGTGCATGAGTCATTTCTCTTCAGAAAATGTTCGGAAAGATTGTTTTGAGTTTTATTTTTATTTCTTTTATTTTTGTTTTTGTTTTTGTAATTATTTTAGTTTTGGTTTTGGTTTTGGTTTTTGCTTAAGGACTAACAAATCTATTAAGTTTTCTAACCATTTTGTTTTGTAGAGTTAGAAAAACGTTTGTGGGTATCGTATCTGTTAAACCCTCAGGAGACACAACTCCTTCTACTAGGGATGCCTAGAGGTTTAAAGGCTTGTTGCATACGCTCAATGCAATCGAGTTACCTAAGAAAGTGGTCTAGTTAACTTCTTGTTTTGTTTTTAACTTTGTTTTGTGTTGTTTTGCTCGAGGACTAGCAAAATCTAGGTTTGGGGGTATTTGATCGGTTCATAATTGTATATCATTTTCTACCCTTCTAGCTTATGATTTGGTTATGTTTTTGAGTTAAACTTGTACTTTTAATCATTTTTGTGTTTATCTTTCAGCTTTAGGGAACAATGATGGCTTTGGATAGGAAATGATGCAATTCAAGCATGTTAATGCCTAATTTGGATGAATGGATGAAGAGCTTAAAGACAAACTCATTTTGGCTACAGCCCCCTGCCAGTCCAGTTCCGTAGGTCATATTGCAAGCTTTGTTTCAATAACCTACATAGCTCGAATGAGGCCACATTCTTCATGAAAGTTGTTCCAATTGGTGTGTACTATAACATATCCAAACTTCAGCCCCATTGGATAAATCTGGAGTCCGTTACCTAGCAAACACAGAACCATGCTCAGGATGGATCTTATCAGCGCGGAAAATGAGTTAGCAATTTGTTTCGCCCTTAACTTCTTCCTCCGACCTTGGATTGGCCCAAATGATATATGGCTGGAAAGAAGACATTCTGAACTTCAATTTCGAGTGCTTAAAGTCCTAATTTGATTAAGAGAAGCCCAAGTTGTAAGCCCTTGAAGTTGCTGGTCATGCTGACCTCAGCATGTGCTGGTTGGATGCTTGGTCATGGTGAGCTAGGTATGAGCTATCATTTCTGGTTGGAAACTTGGTCATGGTGACATGAAGATGAGCTAGGGCTGCTGGTGGGATCTATTGGTGAAGTGCATCAACCAATTCAAGATTTTCTAATACAAGTGCATCACCCAATTTAGATTTTCTAATACAAGTGCATCAACCATTTCAGATTTTATAAAACAAGTGTTGTATGCATTAGCCATACTTAATTCAGATTTTCAGCTTCCTTAGGCCTATATATAGTGAGGTTTCCCAAGCTTGTAAACACACCCCAAGGGGGGGAGCTCTCAAACACTTCTCTAGAGCTCCCTTCCCTTCTCTCCCTCAAACTCTCTTAGTTTCTCTTTCTAGTTTTCAATTGTTATAATGAGATCTTTGTGCTGAAATTTTCCTTTAAGTCTTTCCAAGTTCTACTTTAATTTTCATTGTTATGTAAATTCTTTTCTTTAGTTTCAAGTTTGATTAGTTTCCAAGTTTCAATTATGATTTTTGTTCTTATTCATTATGCTTATAAGTTAATATGCTAGTTTGAATGATTGATCACCATTTAGGCTTGCATGTTAGCTATCTTGGTTTGAATTAAGAGTAGACACCATACTTTAATTCGAATTGAACTATGAATAGGAAGAGTATGTATGGACATTCGACAACAGGGATTAGATACATGCTTGGTTGTTTAAATTGTTCTTCTATGCTTAATGGGTTCCTAATGCTTAATTTTAGGTTAGACAACAAATGATCAAATTAGGGAACACAAGGTTATGACCACACACCATGGCTTAATCATACATTAGCTAGAATCAATCCGTTAATCTAATTGAACTTGGGAACTTATCTGCTTGAGTTAGTTATTTTCTTTCTTCCTTGTTTTATTTATTTCCCTTCTTTTTCATTTCTATTTTGTGTAGGGAAAATGAATTGAATCATTCAATCACCAATCCTCGTGGGATCGACCTCGCACTTACATATGCTATACTACCAAACGGCTCGTGCACTTGCGAGTATCACAAGTTGAAGATGCAACTGAATCCATTTTGGTGAAGCTGTATCTACGCAACAAGCCTCATTGCTTCATACCGTTCGGCATCGTAGGCCCGCCGTTTCTGCCTGATGGGTTTGAAAGTGGGGCAGATGCTGAGCTTGTGACTGATGACACTCGGGGCGATACCGAGCATATCGTCGTATGACCAGGCAAAGACTTCTGCATTGGTGCGCAGGAAGGTGATAAAATCGGCCCTCAGTGCCGAACTCAAGGTGGTACCGATTCGAACTTGTCTGTCCGGTTGTGCTTCGGACAGGGTTACTGATTCTAAATCTTCGGCGGGTTGCGCTTGTGGGGTTACGGCCTCATCTCGGGGGTCATCTGGTTTGTCCGTTCCCCTGCCGTTCGGTACGCCCAAGCTGGTGGCGACCGAGTATGTTTCGCGAAGCGCAGCCCTTGCCGATTCCTTGGTTGCCGAAACGTAACACGTCCGTGCACTCAATTGGTCCCCTCGCACTTGGCCGACGCCGGCGTGTGTGGGGAACTTGAGGAGGAGCATGTGTGGTGACAGCATGGCCTTCATTTTTGTGAGCGCCGTCCTGCCGATGATAGCGTTGTATGCCGTTGGGCAGTCGACCACTAGAAAATGAGTGTAGAGGACCGTTCGTCTGGGGATGGTACCGACGGCGAATGGGAGCTGGACACTGCCGATTGGTTCAACCACGTCGCCAGAGAAGCTCAGGAGAGGGGTGATATCTTTGTTCAGATGCCGAGGGTCCACGCCGAGGGCGTTGAAAGCGTCGGCGAATAGCACATTGACTGAACTGCCGGTGTCTATGAGGATTTGGCCTATGTCGAAATCTGAGATATCAGCCCGTATGATCATGGGATCGGAGTGGGGGAAGATGATGCCTCGCTCCTCTTCTTCAGAAAAGGTGATAGGTTCCCAACCGTTTCGTTGAATTTTGTCATTGCGTCCTCCCGCCACGCTGAGGATCTGTGGATGCCGAACGGCACGAACGTAGTTTTTGACGGATCGGTTGCTGGCTTCGGCAATGGGCGCTCCTCCACTGATCATATTGATCTGCCGATTCAGTGATTTATCCGTTGCTGGCTTGGTGTTTAAATACTGATCCAGCTTTCCGTCGTTGATGAGGCGTTCGACAATTTTGCGAAGCGCGATGCATGATTCCGTATCGTGGCCGTTGTACTGGTGGTACCGACAGAAGACACCGGTGTCTTTTTCGCTCTGGCGAGGGAGTTTTCGATTGTTCGGCTTTGGTATCATATCCCCTTCGGTCAGGAGAACATGCTCATAGGTAGTGTTGAGCAAAGTGAAGATTTCGTCTGGCCAATTCCCCTTGTGGTTGCCCTTCTTGTTGTTGTCCTGCCGATCCCGGAAGTTGTCCTTCCGCTTATTTCGCTGCGTGGAAAAAGCAGGGACAAGGGGTGCCGTTCGGTAGGGGGCCTGGTTTGCCGATCGATCGACCGGGAATCGGTCGTAGTTTTGCGTTGGAGGCTGATCGGTCGACGCCGTTTTGTTTATTGGGGCCGAAGCCGATCCTTTGGAGTTGAAATGTTCGGCCTTGGCGTGGATAGCTGCCTGCTTCATTAACTCGGAGTAAGTGGTCCAGTTGCTGCTGTGGACTAGATACCGAAACTGAGACGACCGAAGGCCGCTTTTGAAAGCGCCGAAGGCTGCCCTGTCGTCAGTTTCTGGGCATCGGGAATACTCGTGGCTGAACCTAGCCGCATACTCTCTCAATGGCTCATCATCCTGCTGCCGAACGGTATAGAGGTCATCGGCGGAATACAGGCGATCGGTCTGAATCATAAAATGGTTGAGGAAGGTTTGCTTCAACTGATTAAAGGTGTCAACCGTATCTGGCTCCATTCGATAGAACCAATTCAGAGCGGCTCCGGTCAGGGTGGAGGGGAATAGCAAACATTGGCCTTCATCCGTCAGTCATTTGCAACCTAAAGCTTATTGGAAGGTATGAATGTGGGTAACGGGATCTTCCACCCCCGAATAGAACGATATGCGGAGTGCTTGGACCTCTTTCTCGTGTCTGAATGTCCGGATTCGATTGGTGAACGGCCCTGGCTGTACCGTTCCCCATGTCGTTGTCCGAGCCTGGTCCTGTTCCTTCTCAATGCGATTCATCTTCTGTAGGAGGAGACGAATAGTCGGATCGGTAGAGGGAAGATCATCACCAAAGGGCTCGATCACTTGGTTCCCCGTGCGTTGGTTAGCATTGTGAACTCGCCTTCCTTGGTCTGCCGTTCGGCTGGGGCTTCTCTCGTAATTTCCTTTTCGCCGATCGTTGTCCTGGTTCGATCGGTGGCTGTGGCGTTGTGCAGAGGGCCCTGCTGATGAGATTGTGGTTCCTGGAGATGTTGGAACATAATCTGATTCATCCGTTTCTTCCAGGCCGATCGCACTGTACCTCTGGCGCAGGGGGGATTTTGGTCCAAGTACCTCCAGGCGCGGATCGTCGAGCTTCGCCCGGACCTGGATGGGCGAGGACTGCCGTTCCCTCCGCCGATCGTTGATCCTTTCGCGGCAATCAGAATAAACGCGATATTCGGGATGGCGCTCCTTTGGAGTGGGCACGAACAGTCTTCGGGAGACAGTCGGTCCGTTAGCGGTCTGCTGCTTCCCTCTATCCTGGAAAGTGGGCTTTCGTACGCTTTTAAACGATTTCTCCTACCGCAGCTGTGTGGTTGGTTCCCGATCGTTCTGCAACTGGGCGGAGAGTGTTTGTTGTTGATGCAGCTGCCTCTGGGTGTCATCTGATCGGTTCATAATTGTATATCATTCTGTACCCTTCTAGCTTATGATTTGGTTATGTTATTGAGTTAAACTTGTGCTTTTAATTCATTTTCTATTTTGATAAGTCCATAATTTCATACACTTGCTTGCCTTCTTTACTTAGTGATTTTGCTTAGTTTCTCTTTATTTTGAGTCACTTACCTATGTTTGTGTGTTTTGTAGGTTAAGATAGCAAGAGATAACATTTGATGCAATCCATGCATGTTAAGGGCTGATTGGCATATGAGGAATATGAGCTTAAAGACAAACACATTTCGGCTACAACCCCTTTCCAGCCCAATTTCGTAGGTCAACTTCTTGGCCTTGGATCAGCATGCTATGGGGCTCGAATGAGGTGAAGATCTTCATGAAACTTGTTCCAATGGGTGTCTACTACAACATATCCAAATTTCAGCCCAATTGGACATTTTTGGAGTGCTCAGCCCGTCCAACACCCAACCTTGCTCAGCAGGATTTGCAGCTGCCAGCTTTGAGCCTTATCTCCTCCTTTAAGCCATGTGCCTCACCCATGCTGCAACTGACTTTGGATCCAACATAATGAGTGAAGTGGGGAGGCATTCCAGCTATGAAATTCTAAAGGAGCAAGTTGGTACATGCTGGAGTTATTATAGAGAAAGCATGTGCATGCATGTAAAGCAAAGAAATGAAATGAAGTCAATTCCAGTCTCTGTTCGGCTGCCAACTTGCAAGGCCCAAAACGCACACTTCTACTGCTCCGATGGGAATACTTTCTTCATAGAAGTTGTTCCAATGGGTGTCTAGTATAACATATCCAAATTTGAGCACCATTGGATACGTTTTGAAACCTCTGGCCTTCCTACACCAAGTCTGGTTCAGAAGACTCATTTTTGTTCAACAACCAAAAGAAGACCACATGGGTTGGCAGCAAAAGGCAGCCACAATTGGTCACCTTTGATCCCATGTGAAGAAAGCTTGAGGTGCAGCAAAAGAAGTATGGGATGAGATTGATTCCAACCACACTAACATAGACAAGATGAAGTGTGAGTTATGGGTTGTATTAAAAGAGGAATGGTGGTGTTGGATTTCATCATGTTGTTCCTCCCTCTTAGCCCTATAAATAGAGAAGCCTTCAAGCTTCAAAACACACCCCAAGGGGGGGAGCTCTCAAACACTTCTCTAGAGCTCCCTTCCCTTCTCTCCCTCAAATTCTCTTAGTTTCCTTTCAAGTTGTCAATTGTTGTAACAAAATGAGTTTACTAAATTTTCCTTCAAGTTTTCTTAGTTCTACTTTACTTTTATTTGTAATGTACATTCTTTCTTAAGTATTCAAGTTTAATTAGTTTCCAAGTTTCAATTATGGTTTTTGTTCTTATTCATTATGCTTATAAGTTAATATGTTAGTTTGAATGATTGATCACCATTTAGGCTTGCATGTTAGCTATCTTGGTTTGAATTAAGAGTAGACACCATGCTTTAATTGGAATTGAACTATGGATAGGAAGAGTATGTATGGACATTCGACAACAGGGATTAGATACATACTTGGTTGTTTAAAATGTTCTTCTATGCTTAATGGGTTCCTAATGCTTAATTTTAGGTTAGACAACAAATGATCAAATTAGGGAATTAGGAACACAAGGTTTTGACCAAACACCATGGCTTAATCATACTTTAGCTAGAATCAATCCGTTAATCTAATTGAACTTGGGAACTTATTTGCTTGAGTTATTTCTTTTTTTTTCTTGTTTTATTTATTTTCTTTTTCATTTCTATTTTGTGTAGGGGAAACAAATTGGATCATTCAATCACCAATCCTCGTGGGATCGACCTCGCACTTACATATGCTATACTACCAAACGGCTCGTGCACTTGCGAGTATCACAAGTTGAGGATGCAGCTGAATCTATTTTGGTGCAGCTGAATCGAAGCAACATCATCCATTTTAGAGGCGAGAACATTGTTGTGCTCCTGCATTCTTGCCATATCCTGCTGTAGGGTCTCCATGCGAGCCTCCAGGGTGGTCGGTCGAGCAGGTGTCTGAAGCAAGGGAGCTATACTTGGCTCGCCACCGAGGCCGAGGATGGGGCCATCGGTAGGGAGGGCCGAAGATGGATTCATTTTTCGGTCTCAGAGTTCTTTGGTTTGAGATATGGGTTGATCGATAAGCGATTCCCACATACGGCGCCAATCTGTTGGCACTAAAAACTGAACATATGGAGATGAGTGCAACTTACAAGCGAGATGGACGATCGAGAGATCGATTGGATGTTGGATGCCGATTCTTCCTGTCCTTGGATGCCGATCCTGAATAAAAAGAAATCGAGACTCGTAAGGTCTATGGAACCGGTGTGGAACCAGCCTAAGACCCTCCGATGCCGAAGTAAGTTTGTTATTTTAAGAGCTCTTGCTGTTGACCATATAGAAGTATAAAAGTCAAGCTGAAAAGTCTTACCCCTGTATTGTAGTGAAGGGGCTCATTTATAGAGGGCATCTTGTGTGCTCTTAGTACTCATTTTCGATGTGGGACTCGTGGGAAGGCCCTATGAGGTTGACACGAGTCCTTAGATATTTCAGGCGGGTGCTTCGAGGTTGATTCCGCAGAATCGGTAGGGGATACCGATTGTAGGCTGTGTTGGGCTTGTAATGATCTTTTGCTGCTTTGAGACAATATCATCAGTAGCCTATGCTGATTGTCCGAGGCCTTGGGTGCTTGGGCGAGTTTATAAGATCCACGTGTCGTTGTACGAGTGGAGGGTCATATATGGTACAAACAGTGTCTATTTTTGGGGAATGGTTAGAGATTGTTTTGGTTGGTTTTGGAATCTCTGAATTTTGGATTTTGAGATTTTTGAGATTTTTTTTTTTCTGCATATGCTTATTTATGTACATATCTGTCACATGTACTTTTTTTCTGCATATGCATGTTTCTTTTCTAATCAAGTTTAGGCTTATGTTTTTAATCACTGTTACTTCTGTTGTTGATGGTGTTATAGTGCAATTAGTCTTGTGGGATTCAGCTTATGGATAAGCCAAGGAAGAGAAATGGTTGGTAATTATTATTGGTTTGGTTGTTGCTCTACTACGTTACCTCCCTCTATTCTGAGATAAGCCAAGGAAGATGATTTTGTTTGTTCTAAGTTTATATAGATAATGAGTGAATTCTTATTTTGTTGTTTGGTTAGATGGATATTACCATTGCAAATTTCCATATGCATTACTAGCTCCTTGTCTGGTAATTGCGAGATGCCTCTCTAAGTTTAGTCACTAATAAATACAGGAACCATTAATATTGGTTTTACCGTACAAATTACAATAACTAATTTGAGTATGACAATGGCACATTATTTAGAACATGCTCAACTTTCTTGAAGACATTGGTGTGCCACTTGTTAACTAAAAAAATTAGGCATTTGAGTTCAGTAAAGGATAAAATAGATGTTATCATGATTACTTAAAATTGAAATGTGAATCCCTGGCGCTGGTGATGAGAGTAACCAAGTCAATCTCCCCCATAAACTTTTTTTTACCAAAAAAATTAAAATTGAAATGCGAACTACTAGATTTTTTTGTTAGCATTTACAATATAACAAGTTTATTTTGCACCATAACTCTAATGGCAAGTTTACTAATGTGAAGTAAACACAAGAATTCTCCATAACTGGAATTCAATTTCTAATTCGAATTCCAATTCATGATTAGTAAACATACCATAAATGACCAACCATAATCTTTGTAATAATGTCCAATTTTCAAACCAAAGCCACTAATTACATACAAAAGGGCAATTGCATGCAGGTAACCACTTCACATATGCAATTACTCTATCTCTATTGGAAATTGCAAAGCACCTCTTTTTGCATGCAATTGCTAAACAGTAAGGTGGAATTTGAAATTTAAATATGCAATTGCCAATTTGC
This sequence comes from Prunus avium, assembly GCF_965620075.1. Lineage (NCBI taxonomy): Eukaryota > Viridiplantae > Streptophyta > Magnoliopsida > Rosales > Rosaceae > Prunus > Prunus avium. The sequence continues at coordinate 23,139,011 of NC_142285.1, read as the reverse complement.
TCAACAACGTTTGGATTGTTTCTAGTATGCAATTATCAAAATGAAGAATCACTTAATAATATCAAATGTAATTAAGACAAATGTAACACCTCGTCTCAAGTTGGAGATTTTACAGGTTAAGATAAGGGTGTATCTTGGAGATTTTATATTGAATGCCCTTATTTTGCTACAGCACAACCATATCAAGTTGGCAATTGACAAACAGACACTCTTTAATTGCGATTCCAATTTTGTGAAAACCGAATGCCTCATTGGTAATTGCCAAATGAGCTCTCATTTGATTTTTCTCCTTTCCATGATTTAAGTACCTTAACGTTGTATAAGAGGTACACATTCTCGTAAATGCGTACCCAACTGTTGTACCTTAACATTACTAGATTATGAATGATAAAGAACCTTAAAGTTGTAATGATGGTGTTAAAACTCGTAAATGGGAATTCAAATATTGTAATCTATGAAATTAAGGATCCATTCTATAAGTTTATGGAACACTAATGTCCAAACCATTATAATACGAGTCCTTAATGTTGTAAACAGTTGTGCTTACAAGAATAAGGACCAAGTTTACATGAAGGTCCACTTTTTCCTTAAACTTGTAATGAAGATCCTTTCTATTGTAAATTACGATATTACGAGTCTATGAATATACTTTATAAGTTTATGGAACGTTGACGTCCAAAACATTGTAAAAAGGTCCTTAATATTGCAAACCATTGTGTTTACAAGTATAAGGACCACATTTACTTCTCCAAGGTCCATATTTACCTTAAAGTTGTAAGGAGGAACCTTTCTACTGTAAATTAGGGTATTACAAAATTATGGATTAGGAACAATCTAAAACTTGTAATCATGGTGCAAAAAATCATAAATGATAATCCAAATGTTGTAAGCTACGAGATTAAGGACCACTTTACAAGTTTATGGAACTCTTACGTCCATACCATTCTAATATGACTCCTTAATGTTGTAAACAGTTGTGCTTACAAGAATAAAGACCAAGTTTACATCTCCAAGGTCCACTTTTTCCTTAAACTTGTAATGAATATATTTTCAATTGTAAATTACGATATTACAAGTCTATGAATACACTTTATAAGTTTATGGAACGTTGACATCCAAAACATTATAAAAGAGGTCCTTAATATTGTAAACCCTTGTGTTTACAAGACTAAAGACCATATCTACTTCTCCAAGTTCCACTCTTACCTTAACATTGTAAGGGAGATCATTTCTAATGTAAATTATAGTATTACAAGATTATGGATTATAAATAACTTTAAACTTGTAATGATGGTGCTAAAACTCGTAAATGGGAACCCAAATCTAATAATCTACGAAATTAAAGATCCATTTTACAAGTTTATGGAACGCTTACATCCAAAATATTGTAATTTGAGTCTTTAATGTTGCAAACCGTTGCATTTACAAGAATAAGAACCAAATTTACATCTCCAAGGTCCACAATTGCCTTAACCCCGTAATGGAGCTCCTTTCTATTGTGAATTACGGTATTACAATTTTATGGATATAGTTTACAGGTGTATGGAAGATTGAGGTCCAAAATATTGTAAGTGGGGTCTTTAATACTGTAAACCCTTATGTTTACAAGAATAAGTTCCACAATTACTTCTCCAAGGTCCACATTTACCTTAAACTTGTAAAGGGGATCCTTTCTATTATAAATTAGGATATTACAACATTATGGATTAGGAACTGCTGGAAATATGCCCTAAAAGCCAATCATATGATGTAATCTTTTAAGGATATTTCATGTACTAGACTTATGTTTAATTCTCTTAAGGGGCAAGTTTATTGTTTATTAGTAAATGTTTCATTAACAATTACACATGCTTAAATAATAAGTCCAAGGGATGTGAGATAGAGAGAAAGTAATCTAAGGAAGTTAGATTCAGGAGACCTTTCCTCTATTATCCTCATACCCTAAATGTTCCTAGTCATAGGATTGTCAAATGGGCACTGACAATCCGGAAAGACCGGTACATGCTATGTCTTCTCAATTGGGAGGATGACTAGTCTCAAGTCATTCGTGTGGAGATAGTAAGACAAGTATATAGGTGCTCAATAGAGAATGAGTTCACTGAACGCGATCGAACGAGAGTTTCTTGTATGGAAATTTTACTTATATGTCAAACAAGAAACTCCAGGTTGCAATAATGCAAATTAGTCCTTGGACTTGAGCCACCATGGTTGTCTTGTGGGAAGGCTGTGGATCTTTAATGATGCTATAAAGACATGTCCTAATCACGGAAGTGGTACAAGCATTGTTGGGTTCTCAATTGACTCATGGAGACACACGAGTGTACAACATAGAATCTCTATCCTTCAGTAAAGAAGGTAAATGCTCGAAAGATATGATTAAGCAAATCTCTAATCAGAGTATTCGATATGACCTAGAAGGATGTTCTTATACTAATATAAATCATATAAGACGTGACAATCTCATTAGGGGTTTGACATGCACCATGCCCTAGTAATGAGATTAAGAGCATTGTAATAAGGAAAGACCGTATTGCATTGTAATTCCAACTGAATAGGTTCTCTGCTTATTCTACTTAGCTTGACTAACCATGACATATGGCTGGGTGTCACTCATGGATGGTGGAAGCCCTAAGGACTAATGATTCTAACTAATATGGAGAATTAAAAGGGGGTTTTTAATTCACAATCAATTATGAAGAGTTTAAATTGCCCACAACCTTGCTAATTAGAACCTAATGGATCGCACACCGTTAAACTTGAGTTATTTGAGGAACTGTTATGGAGATGATGAATTGAAGAGATCAATTAAGCTTAGTTAATTGGTTAAGGCAAAATTAATTATGGAATTAATTTAAACGTGATGTCGAAATAGGCTTTAAACTGGAATTTTGAATTCTAGGCTCATTGGGCTTTATCCTGTTGGACATAGAGATTGGGTTGTATGACAACTTAAATGAAATTGAGCCCAAGAGGCCCAATTTTCAAGGGATGGGCGTTCATATGGGCTTTGGTTGCTAGAGTCAACTTGTTGACTCAAGTAAAAGATGACTATCATCTCTTTGGAAGCCTAAGGGGACATTAGTGAAAATCAAGAGAGAGAAAGAAAGCTCTTGTCTTCCAAAACTCTCTCTACACTTTCATACTACCTTAGTGAGGGATTACTAGCATCATCCTCTCACTAAGCTCATCATCTTCTTCTCAAGCTCTAGTTGGTGAAGAGACTTAGAGGTTACCTATTTTGGTGACTTTTGGAGAACCTCTCAAGTTGGAGTTTTTTGAAGGAGTCATTCAAGCTTTAACAACAAGGTGGAGATTTTGAAGGAGCCATTCAAGCTTCAACAACTTTGGTGGAATTCAATCATAGGGTTGAAAGCATGCATCAAGGGTAACTCCTCCTTCCAATCTTCTTAGAAGCATGTTCTAGGAAAATAGTACAACTATCACTTGGCTTAAAAGATTCATAGGAAAAGTTTTTGTTTTTGAACTCATAGATGCATAGTAATGGAACCATAGTGTCGAAAACAATGTATGTAAAATGCAATTGCCAAGCTAGAAGATATAAATTGCAAGATACTTAGAAGAGTTTAATCACTAATATATGCTGGAATGATTAATTATTTTTTTATGACAGTGATTGATGCTTTAGAAACATAATGGATAGTTGTGTTGAATATGAATAAGTGTTGTTTGTACAAAATATTGCAAAACTGTTTTAGAAGTTGATATGGAAATTCAGATGGCATATTACACATCCTACCATCGCCATTAACAGATTTCATTGATTGAACATAGCATTGTCATGTAAGCTATAGGATAGATTATTATAAAGATTGTGTGTAAAAACCTAGCATAAGTTTGTCATGCCAATGTCTCTACTAGCACCCCTTGCCTTGCTTTAGTTTATAACAGTGATCAACGATTTCTAAGTTGAGTATTCTGATTTGAAGATGAAATTGCATTCTGACTATAGGTTGTGAATTTCAGGTATAAACTAGATGTTGTGAGTGCTGGAAAGAATTTTACAAAGATCAGGAAGGCAATTACGGCAGGGTTTTTCTTCCACGGTGCTAGAAAGGACCCGCAGGAGGGTTATAGAACCCTAGTGGAGAACCAACCAGTTTATATACACCCAAGCAGTGCCCTCGTCCAGAGACAACCAGATTGGGTGATCTACCATGAGCTGGTTATTATGACCACAAAGGAGTACATGCACGAGGTGGCGGTTGTCGACCCCAAATGGCTCGTGGAACTGGCACATAGGTTCTTCAAAGTGGCAGATCCCACCAAGATGAGCAAGCGCAAGCGTCAAGAACGTATTGAACTGCTATATGATAGATACCATGAACCTAACTCTTGGCATCTTAGTAAGAGACGTGCTTGATATGTGTATCATCTGCTGCTTTTGGTTTTTCTGTATGGATTCAATATGAATATCTTGTAATTACTTGAGCTAATTTTTTACTTTGAGTGCACAAAATTTGTGTGGACATCCTCGTGAAATTCCTTCAACGTCGCAATAAGGGCGTCATGAATTGCTTATTTTCCTTACTGCAAGCAAGCTGGGGGTAGAATCTGTTGTGTAATTTAAAGGCTACTTTATTTCTTGATTTCTACTTTAGGAGATATTAGCTGTTCTGTTCTCTGGACAATGAATTGTTAGGAAATGAAAGAATCATAGTGTATTCTTGAATGTATCAAGGCACTCAAATATGTAGTCTTGAAGAATCAGTTATCAAATATCTTTGTACTGGTAATTTCAATTCTGTGGCCTCAGGCTTTAAGCCAAGAAAAGTAGGGATAAATAAACCATTTAGTTTTATAACCTCTTTCAACTATGCCATGTTTAGTACAAATGTTCGAAGTACACTAGTACAGTTTCCTCATCAAACCCACTTAAAGCACAAAAACTAAAGTACACTGAGACTGAAGATCCAAGCAATCTGAGGGGTTGTGGAAATCTGCATTCTTTAGTGTAGAAAACTCATCCAGTATGGTACTTGAAACAGAAGGTTCAATAACAGTGCCTACACCACTACCAACATCAACGTTTGGACAACCTGGGAGTCGCCTATATAAAAGTTCAACCATGCCATGTTTAGGAGATATAAAAGTCACATCAAGCGCAAATGTTCCAAGCCGGAAACACCTCAACAATGCATCCTAGTGTAAACCTGAGTTGTCTGCCAGGTCTTGCCTGGAGAAAGCCTGGGAGTCGCCTAGGCTGGCAGAGGTAAACTGAGACTGAAGATCCTGGCTCGAGCTCAGGTTACAAACCAAGGAATCTGAGGGGTTGTGGAAATCTGCATTCTTTACTGTAGAAAACTCATCCAGTATGGTACTTGAAACAGAAGGGTCAATAACAGTGCTTACACCACTACCAACATCAACGTTTGGACAACCATAAATCCCACTTTGATTGTTGCTCTCATCTGACAAATCTCTCAGACTGCTTGAGTTAGAAATACAATTAAGGCTACCTGGATCTCGATGGGATGAAGTGAGCTGATCCACGTGGGGTAAGAGCCTACAATTATTCAGGCTTTTATCCCACATTTCCTGACCAATTGAAGTTAGGGAGGAATTATTTGCTTCAGTTAAAACAGCTAAAGAATCTTGCAAATCAAACACAGTCCCCAGTTATCCAAGTGTCCCAGCAAAGGGTTGACAAGACTGGTAAAATATGCATTCATCATTGTCCAGGAATGGAAGCGAACCATTTGTGCTATTGAAATCTCAATGAGGCATATTAGTTTGCTGGGAGTGGTAGAGTAATGATTCCAAAGGCGGCTGCTGTTGTGAATTTAATGACTAACTCACTGCCCTTTCAAGATCTTGTTGTTGATGGACTTTAGACAAAGAACTCAATGATGGATGAGTCTTACACACACACAGAGAAATTAACCAAGCACAAATGACACAAGTGTTTATAGAGGTTCAGCAAATTGCCTACATCCTCTTTGGTGATCACCTTGAGAAATTTCACTAATGAAGATAGGTTACAACTTTGGTTTACAAAGGAAAACCCCTTAGAACACTACCCTCACAATCTGTTTCTCACTCACCCTTGCTCAACACCTTGATACACTTAGAGAACTCTCTTGCTCTCCCCTTGGTTTTTCTGAAACTCTCACAGAAAAACTCTAACTTCTGCTCCAGCCACTTCCTAATTATCCAACTTGTTTTCTCCTCTTGTGTTATCTTACTTCACCCCATTTCCTACACAAGCCAATAGACAAGAGATAAGATATCAGCTTGTCCTCCACGTTCTTCCCTTTAGTCACCACTTAGACTAAATGTCAGATCAAGTAGGTAAATAGAATCCAACTCAGCCACCTCCCACTTACACCAGAAAATGGAGAGTGATATCTTTGAAATAAGATAACCAACTAGCTATGAGTGCTCTCCCAACTTATCCAGCACGTAGTCAACATTCAATTAACTCAGAAGTGACCCACAAAGCTTCTGAAATCATGTGGAAAGCGATAGCCATCGAAAACACAGTTGAAAACACGTAAGGAAACGTCACAGCACGACTGGAGCGACCGGTCGTCAGGAATGGGCGACCGGTCGCCAGAAGTTTTCCCTCCAGACTTTGAATCTGCTTCTAAGCGACCGGTCGCAAATGTCAAGCGACCGGTCGCTCGTGTTCCTGCGACCAGTCGCAAAGAACTAGCGACCGGTCGCTCCTTGGTTTAGCTCCAGACCTCGAATCTGCCAGAAAATGACCGGTCGCAACTTCCCAGCGACCGGTCGCTTTTAGGCAGTTTCAAATACTCCCTTTGAGCGCCAAAACCTTTGTATCCTTTAGGTGAGCCATTTTTTCCAACAATCTCCACCATGGCGAGCCTAATACTCCTTGTGGACATCATTGCCTTCCAGGACATCTGTAATGTCTTGAGAATCGCCCTGATAACTCTCAAGAACTCCACCTCAATCTTTAGCATGTAACAAGATTGAGCAAGCTCAAACAATGCTTGAACTTTGCTGCTGTGACTGGCTTTGTTAGGCAATCTGAAGCGTTCTCATTTGTATGAACCTTCATTATTGTGATGTCTCCATCATTCACCCAATCCCTTATCCGGTGGTATCTCACATCAATGTGTTTGGACCTCCCATGGAACACTTGATTCTTTACTAAGCAAATAGCACTTTGACTGTCACTTAGAATCACCACCAAGTCTTGAGCTATCCCGAATTCCTTTGCCAATCTCTTCAGCCATACCGCTTCTTTTGAAGCTTCCGTTAACGCCATATACTCCGCTTCCGTAGTAGACAAGGCACTAACCGATTGTAACACTGCTCTCCAACTAATCGGTCCTCCACCACAAGTGAAGACATATCCTGTGGTGGATCTCCTCTTGTCTAAATCTCCTGCATAATCAGAATCTACATACCCCGACACACATGCATTTCCTTGTTGTCGTTCAAACAATATCCCAAGCCTTTTGGTGCCCTTCAAGTACCTGAGAATCCATTTTGCTGCTGTCCAATGTTGCCTTCCAGGATTCGCCATATACCTTGACACCACACTAACGGCTTGGGCTAAGTCGGGGCGTGTGCACACCATTGCATACATGAGACACCCTACCAAGCTTGCATATGGAACTTTACTCATTTCTTCCTTCTCCACATTCGTAGAAGGACATTCTTTTGCACTTAACTTAAAATGCTCCGCCAAAGGAGTAGACACCGGTTTGCAATCCATCATATTAAACCTTTCAAGTACCTTGGAAATGTACTTGCATTGTGACAGCCACAACTTGCCTTCCTTTCTGTCTCTCCTTATCTCCATTCCTAGGATCTTTTGTGCAGCACCAAGATCCTTCATGTCAAACTCCCTTCCAAGCAATGTCTTCAAATTCTGGATTTTTGACATGTCCTTACATGCAATTAGCATGTCATCAACATAAAGAAGCAAAAGGATGAAGTTACCATCCTTGAATGCATGAGAGTAAACACAACAATCAGATTCACATCTTCTATACCCAATCTTCATCATATAAGAATCGAAGCACTTGTTCCACTGCCTTGGAGATTGCTTCAGCCCATACAAAGACTTCTTCAACCTGCAAACCAGATTTTCCTTCCCTGCTTCAATGAACCCTTGAGGTTGGCTCATGTAGATGTCTTCCTCCAATTCACCATGAAGGAAAGCAGTCTTCACATCCATTTGCTCCACCTCCATGTCCTCTTGTGCTACTATGGAGAGTAGTAGTCGTATATAAGTATGTTTCACCACCGGAGAGAAGATTTCATCATAATCAACTCCCTCCTTTTGTAAGAATCCTTTTGCCACCAACCGAGCTTTGAATAAGGTGGCACCCTTCTCATGCATTTCTTCTTTCTTCCTAAACACCCATTTGCAGCCAATAACCTTGCGACCTTTGGGTTTAGGAACTAACTCCCAAACTGAGTTTTGGTGTAGAGATTCCATCTCTTGCATCATAGCTTCCATCCAACTTTCCCGTTCCTTGTTCTCAACAGCTTCTTGGAACGTGGTTGGTTCTTCTTCACTAGCATTTAGGGCATAGTGAACTGCATCCGTCTCCCATCCAAACCTTTGAGGTGGTTTGATGGTTCTCTTGGGCCTGGACCGAGCTATAGATGATGGCTCCACCTGTTCTTGAGCCTCTTCTTCTTCTTGAGTGTGTTGTTGAAGCTGCCCAGCTTCTTCCTCTTCAATGTCAGACTCCACCTCCTCCTGAACGTCTTCAGTTGGCTGTTTCCGTGAAGTCTTTCTTGACACCTTCTTGAGTGGAACTTCAATGGTTGTTTCTTTCTCAACAACATCCTCCTTTGCCTCTGAATTCTTGACTTTGTTCATAGGTATGGTCTTCTCATCAAACACAACATTTCTGCTGAGTATCTTCTTGTGGTTCACTGGATCCCACAGCTTGTAGCCCTTCACACCACTCTCAAATCCAATGAAAATACATTCAAGAGACTTTGGCTTCAACTTGGATCTTTCATCACTAGGAATAAGTGCAAATGCACTGCACCCAAACACCTTAAGATTCGAATAATCAATTGACCTTTTAGACCATACCTCCTCTGCACACTTGAACTCAAGATTTCTTGAAGGCGATCGGTTAACCAAATAGGCAGCGTGGTTAACCGTTTCTGCCCAAAAAGATTCGGGCAACCCTGCATGAATTCTCATACATCTCTCACGCTCCATGAGAGTTCGGTTCATCCTCTCCGCAGCTCCATTTTGTTGGGGTGTCTTCTTCACGGTAAAGTGCCTCTTAATGCCTTCGCTTTTGCAAAACTCAAGGAACTTGCTGTCCTTATATTCACCACCATTGTCACTCTTTAGGATCTTGATCTTTCTTCCGGTTAGGTTCTCTACTTCCGCCTTCCACTCTTTGAATTTGGTGAAGACCTCAGATTTCTCCTTCATGAAGTAGACCCAAACCTTCCTGGAAAAATCATCCAAGAAAGTCACGAAATAGCGAGCTCCACCCTTCGATTTAACTGGTGATGGCCCCCATACATCCGTGTGAATATAATCTAGCACACCCGTGCTTTCTTCCTCTTTGTTTCGCTGCTTGAAAGCTATTTTTGATTGCTTTCCCATGGTACAAAATCTGCAGAACTCAAGCTTGCAACTTTGAACACCTTTCAACAATTTTCTGTTGTGTAGTTCCTGCATGCCCCTCTCACTCATGTGCCCTAGCCTCAAATGCCAAAGCTGAGTTTCATCTTCCGAGTCCTTGCTTGTAGATACAGCTGCTCCACCTATGATTGTTGTACCACACAACCTATATAGACAGTTAGGTTGTATCTCTCCCTTCATAATCACAAGTGAACCTTTTGAGACTATGAGTTTCCCTCCATTTGCTTTGAATGAATAACCATTCTTATCAAGAGTTCCAAGGGAAATGAGATTCTTACGCAACTTTGGAATGTGCCTTACCATTCCAAGCGTCCTAACAGCCCCATCATGCATCTTTACCTTGATTGTACCGGTTCCTTTGACTCTACACATTGAGCCATCCCCCATCATCACTTCACTGCTATCTTCTTTCTCATACGTGTCAAACCACTCCTTGTTTGAGCACATATGATATGAGCATCCGGAATCCAAAATCCAATCGGAAGAGGAACACCTTGAAGAATTAGCCAATGCATTTGTTTTAACATTGCTATTAACACACAAAAGCTCACCATCACTTTCCGTGACATCCTCCGCTGTGTTTGCTGCATTCTTCCCTTTGTTCTTCTTCTCCTTCCATATGGGGCAATTCTTTTTCCAATGCTCCTTTGACCCACACTCGAAACAACCATCTTTCGCCTTGGATTTGGACCTTCCTCTATTGCCTTTCTTGCCTTCACGCCTCTTTGAACGACCTCTCTCTCCGGTCTTTGCAACTAGACCTTCGCCTTGAGAGTTTTCTCCCGAACGTTGAGTCATCCTATGGTGTGTCATGATGTCTTGCACCACAGGCTCAAAATCAAGAGTAACCTTTCCGAACATAAGAGTGGTTCGGAAGTGTTTATAGGACGAAGGTAAGGATGTCAACAACATGAGAGCCTTATCCTCCGGACTATAATTCACATCCATTCTCTGCAAGTCAGCAACACATCTATTGAAACTACTTAGATGTTCCATTAGATTTCCTCCCTCCTCCATCCGAAGATTTAGGAGTTCTTCCTTGAGGAAGAGTTTGTTGGACAACGATTTCCCTGCAAACATCTCTTCGAGCTTCTCCCATGTTTGCTTCGCTGTGTCCTTTATCACGTTGATGAGCACCTCATCGGAGAGATAGTTTTCGATAGCTCCTCTGGCTAACTCGTCAAGAACTCCCCACTCATCATCCGTCATGCTTGCTGGCTTCTTCTCCTTGCCAACCAACACAACATGGAGTTGTTGTTGTGTAAGAGCTAACCTCATCCTTCGTTGCCAAAGAGTGAAGTTCTCCTTCCCTGTGAAAGGCTTTAACTCCACCTTCATGCTTGCTACTTGTGGTTGCTTCATATGCTGTGAACTGCTACCACTCTCAGCTTCCATGTCACTTGCCATCTTCAACACACTAGCACTCCAAGAGAAGAACTAGCTCCAGCTGCCAAACACAGCTCTGATACCACTTGTTGTGAATTTAATGACTAACTCACTGCCCTTTCAAGATCTTGTTGTTGATGGACTTTAGACAAAGAACTCAATGATGGATGAGTCTTACACACACACACAGAAATTAACCAAGCACAAATGACACAAGTGTTTATAGAGGTTCAGCAAATTGCCTACATCCTCTTTGGTGATCACCTTGAGAAATTTCACTAATGAAGATAGGTTACAACTTTGGTTTACAAAGGAAAACCCCTTAGAACACTACCCTCACAATCTGTTTCTCACTCACCCTTGCTCAACACCTTGATACACTTAGAGAACTCTCTTGCTCTCCCCTTGGTTTTTCTGAAACTCTCACAGAAAAACTCTAACTTCTGCTCCAGCCACTTCCTAATTATCCAACTTGTTTTCTCCTCTTGTGTTATCTTACTTCACCCCATTTCCTACACAAGCCAATAGACAAGAGATAAGATATCAGCTTGTCCTCCACGTTCTTCCCTTTAGTCACCACTTAGACTAAATGTCAGATCAAGTAGGTAAATAGAATCCAACTCAGCCACCTCCCACTTACACCAGAAAATGGAGAGTGATATCTTTGAAATAAGATAACCAACTAGCTATGAGTGCTCTCCCAACTTATCCAGCACGTAGTCAACATTCAATTAACTCAGAAGTGACCCACAAAGCTTCTGAAATCATGTGGAAAGCGATAGCCATCGAAAACACAGTTGAAAACACGTAAGGAAACGTCACAGCACGACTGGAGCGACCGGTCGTCAGGAATGGGCGACCGGTCGCCAGAAGTTTTCCCTCCAGACTTTGAATCTGCTTCTAAGCGACCGGTCGCAAATGTCAAGCGACCGGTCGCTCGTGTTCCTGCCACCAGTCGCAAAGAACTAGCGACCGGTCGCTCCTTGGTTTAGCTCCAGACCTCGAATCTGCCAGAAAACGACCGGTCGCAACTTCCCAGCGACCGGTCGCTTTTAGGCAGTTTCAAATACTCCCTTTGAGCGCCAAAACCTTTGTATCCTTTAGGTGAGCCATTTTTTCCAACAGCTGCATAGGCCGCTGCATTTTGGTTTTGGTTGGCAAATGTCAGCTGGTTCACAAGGTTATAGGGACTAACAAACCCTGCAGCTAATTTATCTTCGATTCCCTGTCCTGTAGAATTCAACTGGCTTAATTGGTCCGCGGAAAAATCAGTATCTAATTTTGTCTTGTCAGTACTATTTCCAACTGGTGATTGACTTCCAAACTTTGTTAGGTTGTTCAACTTTCCTGGTAGAATTGCATGAGATGTGTTCACGTTTATTGCAACAGATTGATCCATAGATGATTGGGGAGGGTTTTGATTCGGTAGAGATATACCTTCTGAGAAGACACCCGGATTCTTTTGGTTGAGTTTGGCCTGCATGGTCTTCATATCTGCTATTAAATCTCCATTAGCAGCCGATTGCTGTTGTAGAGCAGCTAAAGTTCCAGCATGTTTAACGAGTTGAGGTTTCATTAGCATATTGACTAGCAGTTCCAAACATAGAATTGAAATCGAGTAAGGAAAAGAGTTCCCATTTCCAATCTCAGGAACCCGAATGTATGGTCTTTTAATCAAATTTCCCCACTCAGTTTCTGCTCCTAGTAGCACGAAAAAGTCATTAAAAAAACATCTAACAGTCTTCCCTGCTTGAAAACAGAATAAAAAACTTACCCGAGAATCCAGAGTGTAATGGTCGTTTAAGACTCGAAGTCAGAGAAGGAAATATGAAAAGATTTTCGGGAGTCTCAATTTCCCATGAACTAACCCTGTTCTGTTTACCACAACACCCTGGCTCATCCCACTCTAATTATAATATTGATTAGGGAACATAAAAGCAAGATCACTTGGTAAAAGCTCAGAGTAGCTTAAGCCACCTGAAGATTCCTCCACTTTGAACCAGGCCATCTCAGTGGATCTAAATCACTAATACCGACTATTGTACCCATATACCTGCAGAGAACATGCAAAAATGTTAACCTCTGGCTACACATTAAAGCAATGAACATAACATTATCACATTGATAATGAAGATGTTAATGTATCATGCAGAAAATATTGAAACCTGCTGCATTCTATCATCATAGAAAAGATTACGAAAGACCAGACGGATATCTGGACATGCTGTGGCATGCTGTTTACTACACCAATCACTGCTGTTTATTTCATCATGACATGCTGTGGCACGTAATTAATTTACAATGAAATTTGGCCATTACGTTCAAACGCTTGACGAGATTGAGAAAGGGAGTTAGAGAAGTTGCAGGCGATGCTGCCAAAAGATCGTGAGAAGCTGAAGACAAGCTTTTGAACGTGCGTGTACTCCTTCTCTTTCTTTTTTTCTTTTGTCAAATTAAAAGGGGTGTTTGAATAAAACAAGGAGTATGAGTGTGGGTTAATATTATTAGTGATATGTGCCGTTAGATTAATCTAAGGGCCGTTTTTAAAGAGGACCTCACAGGACCTCATTTTAAGGACCTTTGGTAAGCAGGACTGCATTATTAAATAGATGTAGATGTTTGTCGATCATTTGCTTGTTCTGGGAAGTTGGATCTAGATGATTGTCGTTCTCATTTGATTGTTCTTGGATCTAGACGTTTGTCGATCATTTGCTTCCAGGCTCCATCAGTACAACACAAAGGTCTGTTGGAAAAATGGCTCACCTAAAAGGATACAAAGTTTTTTGGCGCTCAAAGGATGATTTTGAATCTGCCTAAAAGCGACCGGTCGCTGGACATTTGCGACCGGTCGTTTTGAAGCAGATTCGAAGTCTCGTAAGAAATCGACGAGCGACCGGTCACTAGTTCTTTGCGACCGGTCGCAGGAACACGAGCGACCGGTCGCTTGACATTTGCGACCGGTCGCTTAGAAGCAGATTCAAAGTCTGTAGGGAAAATTTCTGGCGACCGGTCGCCCATTCCTGACGACCGGTCGCTCCAGTCGTGCTGTGACGTTTCCTTACGTGTTTTCAACTGTGTTTTCGATGGCTATCGCTTTCCACATGATTTCAGAAGCTTTGTGGGTCACTTCTGAGTTAAATGAATGTTGACTATGTGCTGGATAAGTTGGGAGAGCACTCATGGCTAGTTGGTTATCTTATTTCAAAGATATCACTCTCCATTTTCTGGTGTAAGTGGGAGGTGGCTGAGTTGGATTCTATTTACCTACTTGATCTGACATTTAGTCTAAGTGGTGACTAAAGGGAAGAACGTGGAGGACAAGCTGATAACTTATCTCTTGTCTATTGGCTTGTGTAGGAAATAGGGTGAAGTAAGATAACACAAGAGGAGAAAACAAGTTGGATAATTAGGAAGTGGCTGGAGCAGAAGTTAGAGTTTTTTCTGTGAGAGTTTCAGAAAAAAGCCAAGGGTGAGAGCAAGAGAGTTCTCTAAGTGTATCAAGGTGTTGAGCAAGGGTGTGAGAGAAACAGATTGTGAGGATAGTGTTCTAAGGGGGTTTCCTTTTGTAAACCAAAGTTGTAACCTATCTTCATTAGTGAAATTTCTCAAGGTGATCACCAAAGAGGATGTAGGCAATTTGCTGAACCTCTATAAACACTTGTGTCATTTGTGCTTGGTTAATTTCTGTGTGTGTGTGTAAGACTCATCCATCATTGAGTTCTTTGTCTAAAAGTCCATCAACAACAAGATCTTAAAAGGGCAGTGAGTTAGTCATTAATTCACAACAAGGTCATACAATGTCATGATGTTGGTGGAATTCAAGCTACTTTAACCCAAAGTTCAATATTGCACATTGACATTTAGGAGGACGGCCATGTATTGAACGGGGATCATCCGAATGTTTCTTCTTCAACTCTGTATATAACAGAGTCCAGGATTAACTCTGTATATAGCAGAGTCATTATTGTAATCATTCTAAAAAAACTCTGTCTTTCTTCTTCAACTCTCTTCTCTCTCTCTCTCTCTCTCTGTTATCTGGGGCCCTAGTCATTAACAATCAAGTTAAGTGCTCTGTTCAACATTGTCCAAAAGGGTATCTGCTAAAATTGGTGGACATTACTTTCCCAACCAATTTGGACTTCTATTAAGCCACTATCAAGCTGACCAACAAGTTTATGAAAACCAGGTTCATCTGGGACTGGCCTATCAAGTTTTTTGTTTGTTTTTTGTTACAAGCGATATGGGGAGGAGGGAATCACATCTAGGACCTCGAGTGCAGGGATAGATGCTCTTAACCACTTGAGCTACAAGCCCCTTGCTAGCCTATCAAGTTTAAGCAAATGGTCAATGCGAGTATTTGGGTTTGCCTACCAAGTTTTCATTATGGCTATACAAATGTTTGTAATATCCAAGAGACAGCAGTGATTGGCCTGCATGCCTTGATGGAATTGCATACGTTGGAGCCTTTATGCTACACAACACTATATATCTGCAAGTAATGGGCAAGAACTTGAACATTTCTACAAATTGAAAAGAGAGAAAATGCTTGTGATTTCTTTTCCAGGAAGAGCTTCAATCTTGTACTCCACACACAAGATTTAGCACACATTTTATACATAAACTTTGGTACAAGGCATTTTGCAGCTCACAAGTAAGCCTAATACAATCTTAAAATCCACAAAATAGAGCATTGCAAGCCTGACCAAATACAAAAAGTCTGTTTACAAAAAGTCATCTTCTACCATGTGCCCAAAACAACATGTTGAATTATGAAAGGAAAGAATGACCAATACGGAGCCACACATTTACAAGGAGAAGCTGTACGTTGCAAATAGATGACCAAAACAGAGCCACACATTGTAATTTGAAATCAAGTCCGCTTTGGCTTTGGCTTAGTTAATTAAAATAACACTATAGCTGGAACTAATACATTAATCGGAGTGAGCTTGGATTAAAATGGATCTGTTTATTTCTCTCAACAAACAACAAAAAAAAATTAATCGGAGAACTCCGAATTAATTGTTCTTACAAGTAATTAACACTTATTTAACTCATATTTATTCCTATTAAGCACTCCAAATTGACTCGTAAACTCTTCTCCAGATACCTGTGCATGCGCATACTAGCAATCTTCAACACTTGAACTGAAAGGAGGCATTCAGCTACAGCTACTTTTCTCCTAATTTAGATGCTGCAGCTAAATATCAAAGTAAACAAATTAATACTCGTCAGTTTGGAGAAAAGAAAAATGCAATAAGAAAATAATTATAAAACGAAATTAATGATGAGAGAGAAAGAGTACCGTCACGAGCTTATCTATTAAGCATATGCTAACTTTAGTTGCCGCTTGATCAAAGCTATCCTCACATAAAGCCAGTCATTTAAATCATTCAAGAACTTGAAGTATGCGTATCTCCATGACCTGTTGAATATCAAAGTGCCGCAAATGCCCCAAAATCCAGCAGCGAACCCAATCCCCATACTGATGTAAAATCCCAGTGTTAAAAACTCATCCTTATCCTCTTCATTGCTCAAGTCACTTGACCCATTTTCATCAGCACACATTTTTTTAAGTGGAGGTCCACAGAGTAGAGGATTTTCAGCATAATCAAGGGGATCAAAGCTTTGGAGCTGAGTGCCTGTTGGTATTTTGCCAGACAAGTTGTTATATGACAGGTCCAAGAAACTAAGACGATATATCCGAGCAAGGCTTGTCGGAATTCTTCCATCTATTTGGTTTCTTGATAAATCAAGTGAATCCAATGACTCCAAGTTTCCGATCTCTGGAGTTATTTGACCCGTTAATTGGTTTCTTGAAAGGTTTAAAGAAATCAACCCAACAAGATGAGTGATTTCACTTGGAATCTCCCCTGTTAATCTATTGCTTGAGAGATCAATTCTCTTCACAAGGCCCAAAGTGCTTTTGTATGTCTGCATTCTTCCTTTCCATATGAAGCTTGCATCATTTTCATAATTAGTAGGAGCAATTGACTCATTAACCATACTTCCGCCATACATATGTGTGCTAGATAGACTTGGATTTCCTTTTTGAGCCAGAGTAGTCAAATTGTTGAGGCATTTGGGTATGCTTCCAGAGATGATGTTCATAGAGAAATCCATAATTTTAATGTGTGTTAGATGGCATAATTGCGAGGGCATGCTTCCATTGAAGTGATTAGTGGAAAGCATCAGGATAACCAAATTCTTGAAGCTCACACCTAACCATGTAGGTATTGGTCCTGATAATTTATTATCTCCCAGATCAATAACTTCTAAACTTGCGCAGTTCTTCAACGATGAAGGCAATTCTCCAACAAATCGGTTGCTTCTTAATTTCAAAGTTTGCATTTGAAATAAAGAGCCTATTGTCGTGGGAATTTTTCCAGAAAAAGCGTTGTTACTCAAATCAAGCATGACTAGTGTCTCCAAATGGCTCCAGCAATCTGGAAGTTCTCCAGCAAAACTGTTGCTTGAAAGATTAAGATATGTTAAACTCATATCTGCACTTGCGCATAGGAAAGAAAGCGACCCTGAAATGTTATTATTAGAGAGATCCAGATGATAGACTCGTGACGGAGTTGAGGGAATTGGACCTTCTATTCCTCTTATTTGGTTCTGTGAGAGATTAATAATTTCTGCATTACTCCAAAACCAACTTGGAAGGATATCGGAAATTTCCGCGTTCGAAATATCAAGCTGGTAAGAATGATTTTGAGTTTGAAGCCATTTTGGGAAAAGAGGACCGACCATGCAGGACGCCAAATTTATGTAAACCAACTGGAAGGGAGGAACCCAATCAGAATGGAAATTTAAGATTAGTAAGTTAGAGGATAAATCCAAATAACTTAATTCGGAGAGTTTTGAGAAATGAGTTTCTGAAACCACCCCTTCCAAAAGGTTCATGCTGAAATTGATGCTCTGTAGTTGCGACATTTGTCCAATACTTTCAGGTATTTCTCCTCTTAATTGATTGTCGCTGAAATTGATCTGCTCCAGTTGCGACATTTGCCCAATACTTTCAGGTATTTTTCCACTTAATTTATTGGCATTAAGGTACAAGAGTCCTAAAGATGAGAAGCTTGTAAGACTATTTAATGACCCCGCAAGAACATTCTCAGAGAGGTTCAATTCCTCTAATGAGTTTTGAGCACATCTAGGCAATAGTTGAACAAACTTGGATAATTGTCCACTCAGATGATTTCTTTGAAGCCTCAATCTTCGCAAATTACACAGCCTTGCAAACGAATTTGGATTCGCTCCTTCAATCTGGTTATCAGAGAGACCCAGATACTCAAGAGAGCTCATGTTCCCAATGAAATTGGGAATGAAACCAGTTAGACTATTGTTGGAGAGATCCAGATCCGCAAGAGAGCTCATGTTTCTAGTGAAATCAGCAATGAAACCAGTTAGATAATTGTTGGAGAGATCCAGATACACAAGAGAGCTCATGTTTCCAATGAAATCGGGAATGAAACCAGATAGATTATTGTTGGAGAGGTCAAGAGTAACAAGGCTTGTACTGTAGTTGGACAACCAAAGAAATATTGAAGAAGTGAGATGGTTGTCAGAGAGAGAAACATACGCAAGAGATGTAGAAGAATTTGTTTTGTAAAGAGTAGTGGAAAGAATTGGAGTAGGAGGAGGAGGAAGACTACAGTTCACCATGGTCAACGCTACTAGTTTAGGGAGCTTATTAAGTATTGCTTCTGGCCAATTGAAAACAGTACTGAGATTGTTTCTGCTTAGGTGCAAATTTGTTAAAGAAGAAAGAGCAGGGAGCCAATTGAGATTTTCTGGTTGAAGATGATTATAGCTGAGGTCGAGATGTTGCAATTGCGTGAGGTTTCCAAACGAACTTGGAATTTGACCGACCAAATTACAGAAATGGAGACTGAGGTACCTTAGATTAGTTAGAGAACCAATGAAATCTGGAATTTGGCCCCCATCGAAGCTTCTGCTTAGGTACAAATCTGTTAAAGAAGAAAGAGCAGGGAGCCAATTGAGATTTTCTGGTTGAAGCTGATTATAGCTGAGGTCGAGATTTTGCAATTGCGTGAGGTTTCCAAACGAACTTGGAATTGGACCAATGAAATGACAGGAACTGAGATGGAGGTTTCTTAGATTGGTTAGAGAACCAATGAAATCTGGAATTTGGCTCCCATTGAAGCTTCCGCTTAGGTCCAAATCCGTTAAAGAAGAAAGAGCAGGGAGGCAATTGAGATTTTCTGGTTGAAGCTGATTATAGCTGAGGTCGAGATTTTGCAATTGCGTGAGGTTTCCAAACGAACTTGGAATTGGACCAATGAAATGACAGGAACTGAGATGGAGGTTTCTTAGATTGGTTAGAGAACCAATGAAATTTGGAATTTGGCTCCCATTGAAGCTTCCGCTTAGGTCCAAATCCGTTAAAGAAGAAAGAGCAGGGAGGCAATTGAGATTTTCTGGTTGAAGCTGATTATAGCTGAGGTCGAGATTTTGCAATTGCGTGAGGTTTTCAAACGAACTTGGAATTGGACCAATGAAATTACAGGAACTGAGACTGAGGTTTCTTAGATTGGTTAGAGAACCAATGAAATCGGGAATTTGGCCCCCATCGAAGCTTTCGCTTAGGTCCAAATCCGTTAAAGAAGAAAAAGCAGGGAGGCAATTGAGATTTTCTGGTTGAAGCTGATTATAGCTGAGGTCGAGATTTTGCAATTGCGTGAGGTTTTCAAACGAACTTGGAATTGGACCAATGAAATGACAGAAACTGAGACGGAGGTTTCTTAGATTGGTTAGAGAACCAATGAAATCAGGAATTTGGCTCCCATAGAAGTTTCCGCTTAGGTCCAAATCCGTTAAAGAAGAAAGAGCAGGGAGGCAATTGAGATTTTCTGGTTGAAGCAGATTATCGCTGAGGTCGAGATTTTGCAATTGCGTGAGGTTTTCAAACGAACTTGGAATTGGACCAATGAAATTACAGGAACTGAGACTGAGGTTTCTTAGATTGGTTAGAGAACCAATGAAATCTGGAATTCGACTCCCATTGAAATCAATGGATGAAAGGTCCAAATACGTTAAAGAAGAAAGAGCAGGGAGCCAATTGAGATTTTCTGCTTGAAGCAGATTATAGCTGAGGTCGAGATGTTGCAATTGCGTGAGGTTTCCAAACGAACTTGGAATTTGACCAACCAAATTACAGTAATAGAGACTGAGGTTTCTTAGATTGGTTAGAGAACCAATGAAATCTGGAATTTGGCTCCCATTGAAATCAATGAATGCAAGGTCCAAATATTGTAAATGCTGCAACTCAATCAGTTTAGGACTAATCATCTCACCTTGGAAAGAATATCCAAAAATATCATGTTGAATCATCTTACCAGGGAAAGAATATCCAAGATCAAGTTGAATCACATGGCCAGTTTGGTTGCTACAATAGACTCCTTCCCATCTGCAACAATCTTGTTTTTCGGCTTCTGAACCCCACAAAGAGAGTTGATTGAACTCATCCACCAGGCCACGTTTGAATGCAAGTAGTGCTTGCCTTTCCCTCTCTATGCACCTCACTGTCACTTTAGCATCTCTGAGGCTGTGGCTGTGGTTGTGGCTGTGGCCAACTTCTCCTCCTTTTACGTTTTGTAGGAAAAGGATCAAAAGTGCAAGAAAGAGTTTCAAGCACCTTCCGTCGCCCTTCATGTTAATTGATCAAAAGCACATGCACATGCAAAAACACTGCAAGTGTATATTAATATATGCTAGCTTGCATCAGATATATATAGGAAATAAGGAAGAAAGCTTTTACAAAGAAAAACACGGTTTAGCTAAAACAGTGCCACGCATTCATATAAGACAAAACCATATAAAGGAGTAAATTATTTGAGACTAGAATGCTTAATTAATGTTACGGAAATCACACGTCAATCATAATGAGACTAGAATGTCAAGGTGCAATTCTAAGTTCTTACAAATAAGAATACAAATCATTTGCTAAAGAAAATTGCTAATACTTTAGATTCAAATCTCTTTATCATGGAGATAATTAAATTAAGTACACTCTAATTAGAAACCAAATTAATTATGCTGCACGAGCTAAAAAGTAAGATGCAGGAATAACAATTACCACAACACTTAAATTAATATTCCACTACTTTAATTCTCAACAGCAACCAAATTGATTTTTGTCAATTGTAAGCATGTTTTTTTTTTGTTTCCCCATTGTTCGTTCTTGAAGGGTTTTGCTTTTTATCACCCTGTTATTTTAATTTTAATTTTTTGTTTCTTAATGTTATACAAAGTTTAGATTTTTTCTACTTAAGAGTCAAGGGTGGGTCCAACAAAAAAATAAGAATCTAGGGTGACATCTTTTAACCTGTAATGAGGAGAACTCTCTAGTTTTAATTTACAAAAAGACGCTCTTAGATATAGGTCCAATTTCATTTATATCATCAGAAGTGGACTATACCAAATTTTCTAAAAAGAAGAAAAAAAAAAACTATACAATGTACACATTAGGTTTAATTTATGGCACATCGATACACCTGTAGCACTGTAGAATTTTCGAAGACTTTTAAGTCTCCGCAGCCATATGTAACTCACACGTCAAGTAGGTGTTGGCTGTCCAATTAGACTAGTTAGAAATGATGAAGAGTTTGCAGGGAAAGATCTACTAAGATATCTTTTGCTGGAAAAAGGAGGATGATAGATGTAGTGTTCATACTACTATTTTTTAATTTCGATAAAAAAAAAGTACTACTTTTAAAATTTTGGGTTAATTTTTTTAATATAAAAAGAATTGTGTACGTTCGGTGACATAGCATGCTGTTTTGCTGAATAGTGACATAGCTCCATGATGCTCTCATACCATGCCATGTGGACAACCACCCCGTATATGTATATTCAATTTCAAATACCTATGAATGTATCATTCAGAAAGGAATATGATTTCTTGTAACGGGAATAGCACTATATTGTTATCTCCACAATAATGCTTGAAAAAATTATCCTAGGTGGTTTGAAACATTTACTAGTATACCTTGTGATTAGTGTGGCAAACAAGTTTAAGAGGAAACGTTTCAAGATGGAGTAATATTTTTTTTCTAGGGTTAAATAAAAAAAATTTAGATGCAAGGGAAATTACTAAGACAATGAATACAAGATTTGTGGAAACACATATTTCACTGATCAATAAAAAAAATGACACGTGAAAAAAAGATATTTCTTAAATCAACTAATTATCATAATTAAATCCTATTGAGCATTGGTTCATCTTAGTAATTTGTAACGTTGGGCAGGGAGCTTGCTGTGGACAGCTATCTTCAAGTAGACTTTGAAGTCTTGGTATGCAAACTCATGATGACTGACTCACACAAAAAGACTGTCAAGTCTTTTCAATATTTTTTGGTTCCACAAAAAGACTGTTAAGTCTACATATTTGAGTGTAAACTAGACTTTTAAGTCTTTGCACATCCATATTTAACTCAAACGTCAACAAATGGTAATTTTATTGTTTTCAAATGAAAGATTGAAAAGTGAATATGAGGGACACGGGTGAACAAAAGGAAGAGAGGCTCCCCACTTTAATTCATGTCACTACGTGGAAAAAGCTCGTTGAAGAAAAATTTGTCGGTGGTCCAAGTAAACAAGTAATAAATCATTGAACAGGAGAAATTAATGGATGAGATTGAAGACTTATGACTTAGATTTGATATGGTGATTTGCCTCTGACTTGCAGGCACTGACTAGACTTGACTTGGCGAGGTGCCTTCTCGTGTCCACTCAACCATTAGCTTTGCATCCCATCCCCCTGGGCACAAGTTACAAATATTTTCGTGCAAATGTGGACTTGACTTAAGTGAAACATATGGAAATATCTCTACTCAATCATTATTATAATACCTATATATTTATTGATACAAATAAATGAATATTGGGTTTTTATTCAACAACTATAATACAAGAGTTTCTCAAAACACTTTGGTTATTGACCAAGTCTATTTTGAAATGCCCCTATAATTTAAATTGATATTAGATGGGGTCTTACGATTACACAAGAAAGTTTCTCGTATTATAGTTATGATCACGAAACACTTAATTATATTTACTGTTGGATAACTGATCATACACTTAATTATATTTACTGTTATATTTCTTTGAAGGGTTTTGCTTCTTATCACCCTGTTATTATAATTTTAATTTTTTATTTCTTAATGTTATACAAAATTTAGGTTTTTTCTACTTAAGAGTCCAGGGTGTTTCCCACAAAAAATAAGAATCTAGGGTGGCATCTTGTAACATGTAATAAGGAGAACTCTCTAGTTATAATTTACAAAAAGGAGCTCTTCGATATAGGTCCAATTTCACTTATGTTATCAGAAGTGGACTATACCAAATTTTCTATAAAGAAGAAGAAAAAAACTATACAACGTACACATTAGGTTTAATTCATGGCGCATTGATGCACCTGGAGCATTGTAGAATTTTCAAAGACTTTTAAGTCTCCACAGCCATATGTAACTCACACGTCAAGTAGGTGTTGGCTGTCCGATTAGACTAGTTAGAAATGATGAAGAGTTTGCAGAGAAAGATCTACTAAGATTTCTTTTGCTGGAAAAAGGAGGATGATAGATGTAGTGTTCATACTACTATTTTTAATTTCAATAAAATAAAAATACTATGTTTAAAATTTTGGTTAATTTTTTAATATAAAAAGAATTGTGTACGCTCGGTGACACAACATACTGTTTTGCTGAATAGTGACATAGCTCAATGATGCTCTCATACCATGCCATGTGGACAACCACCCTGTACATGTAGGTTCAATTTCAAATACATATGAATGTATCATTCAAAAGCAAAAACATTTTTTGTAACGGGAATAGCACTATATTGCTATCTCTACAATAATGCTTGAAAAAAATTAGAGATATTTACCCATTCTTAGCACTAAAACTATAAATAAACCCCACACCATTTAATTTTTATAAATAAACCCAAAAAATGATAGCCGGATCTATTGAATTTAATTTTGATTATTAAATTACTTTGATACCCTATTGAGTGTTTGGGGCTTTCTTATGAGGTTTTTGGGTTGGGTTTGTTTTAAGAAATCAATGACAATTTTGTAATTTAAAATAAGTTAAAAGCCTTGTTGTTATGTTGTACATGGGCTTTGGGTGTGTTCTAAAGTCCATTTCATATATGGTTTTTTTTTTTTTATAATTTGAGCTCTTATATTGGGTATAATAGTGAATCTCCCAAAAAATTATCCTAGGTGGTTTGAAACATTTACTAGTATACCTTGTGATTAGTGTGACAAACAAGTTTAAGGGGAAACATTTCAAGATGGAGTAATATTTTTTTTTTAGGGTTAAATAAATTTTTTTTAGATGCAAAGGAAATTACTAAGACAATCAATGCGGGATCTGCGGATACACATATTTCTCCGGTCAATAAGAAATGACACGTGAAAAAGAGATATTCCTTAAATCAACTAATTATCCTAATTAAATTTTATTGAGCATTTGTCCATCTTAGTAATTTATAACGTTGGGCAGGGAGCTTGCTGTGGACGGCTATCATCAAGTAGACTTTGAAGTCTGCGTATGCAAACTCATGATGACTGACTCACACAAAAAGACTGTAAAGTCTTTTTGATTTTTTGGTTCCACAAAAAGACTGTTAAGTGTACATACTTTGGTGTAAACTAGACTTTTAAGACTTTGCACATCCGCATTTAACTCAAACGTCAACAAACGGTAATTTCTTTTTTTTCCCTTTTCCTTTTTTAATTGCTCAATTACTTTAATTTACCATTTTTATGTTTTTTCTTTCTTTGAAAAGTCAACTGGTCGTAGAGACAAAGCTCCGGAAAAGTGTTTTTCCACTTGCTAATTTCCCCGAACTCGAAAGGCCAATAAGCTCCTTGGGAATCTCTTTGGAAAGTGTGCTATTGTAGTGTTTTCAAATGAAAGACTGAAAAGTGATTATGAAGGACACGGGTGAAAAAGGAAGAGAGACTCCCCACTTGGTAAGGTGTCTTCCCGTGTCCACTCAATCAATGGCTTTGCATCCCATCCCCTGGGCACAAGTTACAAATATCTTTTTGCAAATGTAAACTTGACTTAAGTGAAACATATGGAAATATCTCTACTCAACCTAATATTAATATAATACCTATATATTTATTGATACTAATAAATGAATATTGGGTTTTTATTCAACAACTATAATATGAGAGTTTGGTTATTGACCAAGTCTATTTTGAAATGCCCCTATAATTTAGGTTAAACATGGGGGCTTACAATTACACACGAAAGTTTCTCTTATTATAGTGATGATCACGAAACACTTAAGTATATTTAGTGTTGGATATCTGATCATAGAGTTTCGAAGCAGCTTCCTTCATTTTGCATTCAGATTCTTTGATTTGATTTGTTTTGTTGCTCGTTAAATGATTAGTATATGAATTACTCGGTCCCGTTCTTCTGGACTCCTATGGTCCAAGGAATTTGTGGTCACCCACCCTTGGATATAAATGATAATATAATGATTATTAAAAAACACAAGTTTAAAAATAAAAATAAAAAAATAAAAATAAAAAACTAAAGAACAAAACACGGTCCCAGGGAAGAAAGAGAGCTTGGGTGGTGAGATGCATATTGATTGGTTGAGGAGCAATTCTCAGTCAGAATTGGGGCGAGATTCTGAAGACGATGAGCAATTCTCAATCAGGGTAAATTATCTATATATAAAATACGTAAATATTTTTAAAGAAAAAAGGTACATTAATTATAAGAAAAAAGGTACATTATTTCTATATTTAAAAAAAACGTTACTATTGAATTAGTTCTATAAAATAAATAGGTACATTAGTTATGAAAAAATAGGCACGTTATTTATAAAATTAAAAAAGGGTACCAATTTAACTATATTTTGTAGGTATAAGAATTTGCCGAGATTGTATAGGTAGATTAATTATCCATAATTAATTTTTTTTAATCTAAAAAAAGTACAATAAATTAGATTTTTAAGTTTAATTAGGTAAATTGATTAGTCGGATCCAATCATTGGGTTTTACTTATAAAAATTGGGTTTTTTTTATAAATAAAATAAAATAATGGGTTGTAGGTAAGACATAATTAGTTTGAAGGGCAAAAGTCATATATATTGACTATAAAAGGAAAGTAATATAATCGTTTAGATTTAGAGTAGTTTGGACTATATCATTGTATTTATAAACATCTGCAAATGTGGGTTAGGCTAATTGGATAGGACGGTGAACTTAACCCTTACACCGAAGTTCAAACCCCTTTCCGTGTAAATTACATTAGTTTAATGAGTTCAGAGACTATTGTTGTGTCGATACAGCTGCACCAAAATGGATTCAGTTGCATCCTCAACTTGTGATACTCGCAAGTGCACGAGCCGTTAGGTAGTATAGCATATGTAAGTGCGAGGTCGATCCCACGAGGATTGGTGATTGAATGATCCAATTCATTTCCCTACACAAAACATAAATGAAAACAAAAGGAAATAAATAAAACAAGGAAGAAAGAAATAACTAACTCAAGCAGATAAGTTCCCAAGTTCAATTTAGATTAATGGATTGATTCTAGTTAAAGTATGATTAAGCCATGGTGTGTGGTCATAACCTTGTGTTCCTAATTCCCTAATTTGATCATTTGTTGTCTAACCTAAAATTAAGCATTAGGAACCCATTAAGCATAGAAGAACATTTTAAACAACCAAGTATGTATCTAATCCCTGTTGTCGAATGTCCATACATACTCTTCCTATTCATAGTTCAATTCGAATTAAAGCATGGTGTATACTCTTAATTCAAACCAAGATAGCTAACATGCAAGCCTAAATGGTGATCAATCATTCAAACTAGCATATTAACTTATAAGCATAATGAATAAGAACATGAACCATAATTGAAACTTGGAAACTAATCAAACTTGAAACTAAAGAAAAGAATTTACATAACAATGAAAATTAAAGTAGAACTTGGAAAGACTTAAAGAGAATTTCAGCACAAATATTTCATTACAACAATTGAAAACTAGAAAATGTAACTAAGAGAATTTGAGGGAGAGAAGGGAAGGGAGCTCTAGAGAAGTGTTTGAGAGCTCCCCCCCTTGGGGTGTGTTTACAAGCTTGGGAAACCTCACTATATATAGGCCTAAGGAAGCTGAAAATCTGAATTAAGTATGGCTAATGCATACAACACTTGTTTTATAAAATCTGAAATGGTTGATGCACTTCACTAATGCATACAACACTTCCATTATAAAATCTGAAATGGTTGATGCACTTCACTAATAAATCCCACCAGCAGCCCTAGCTCATCTTCATGTCACCATGACCAAGCTTCCAACCAGAAATAATAGCTCATCCTGAGGTCAGCATGACCAGCAACTTCAAGGGCTTACGAATTGGGCTTCCCTTAAGCAAATTAAGACTTTAAGCACTCAAACTTGAAGTTCAGAATGTCTTCTTTCCAGCCATATATCATTTGGGCCAATCCAAGGTCGGAGGAGGAAGTTAAGGCCAAAACAAATTGCTAACTCATTTTGCGCGCTGATAAAATCCATCCTGAGCATGGCTCTGTGTTTGCTAGGTAATAGACTCCATATTTATCCAATGGGGCTGAATTGTGGATATGTTATATTACACACCCATTGGAACAACGTTCATGAAGAATGTGGTCTCATCCGAGCTATGTAGGTTGCTGAAACAAAGCTTGCAATATGACCTACGAAACTGAGCTGGCAGGGGACTGTAGCCAAAATTGAGTTTGTCTTTAAGCTCTTCATCCATTCATCCAAATTAGGCCATAACATGCATGGATTGCATCATTTACTATCCAAAGCCCTCATTATTACCTAAAGCTCAATGAACTGAAAGATAAACACAAAAAGGATTAAAAGCACAAGTTTAACTCAAAAACATAACCAAATCATAAGCTAGAAGGGTACAAAATGATATGTAAATATGCACCGATCAACTATCGCTTGTTTACCCAAAAAAGAAATAGTAGCTTTGGTTCTTGTTCCCCTCATTCTATACTTTTTCCTTCTTCTATTTTTTCCCTAAATAATGTAGGGGAGGGGGAAGGGGGGCTTCCAAAGTGTAGATCTTTCACCTTCAGTATGCTGCAGGGTGTGCGCTTGTGTGCTGTAACATTCAATGAGGAGTTAATCTTACGAAATCCTCTAGTTATAGAACGTACTTCAGACTCTTTCTCAGTCAATACCACAGTCTGTGGGAAAAAACAATTAAAGGAAAAAAAACTCTCTTCATGATGGAAGTAGACAAGTGATGACTTAATTGTTTTAGTCAAATATGGGCTCGTCTTTTTCTAGTCTTAAATACACTACAAAGAAAAGTAGACTTACAAGTCAAAAGAAGAGAAGGTGAAATTGGTACTTAGGTGAATGGGGTAATTTAAAATCTCAATAGACATATCTAAGACAATAATGATTAACTGTTCCTGGTAAGAAAAAAAATTTGATTTGCAGACTAATGATCTCAAGTTCGAACCTTCATGGCATCTTGGTAGTGTATATGAGAAACCACACTGTCATCTAGTTTAGACTATCGCTTCCTATATATATATATAGGGGGCAGATCCGTGGCACTATGTTTTTTACACAAGTTTTGATACAATTTTTGGGTCATTAGAGTACTCTACTTTCAATGGTTGAGATTAAACCTAACATGACAAATAATTTTAATTTCTTAATTAGACAATTATTAATTTTATTTTCTCTCTCATACAAATAAAAGAAACGATTTTCTCTCTCCTCCCTTTTTCTTGGTAATCTCTCTTCTTTCTCGCACACATCTCTCTCTCTCTCTCTCTCTCTCTCTCATGAGACCAGAAAAAACATCGCTCTCTTTCTCTCTCTATCTGCAACAGGAGTCTCCTCCCTTCCTCTCTTTCATGAAACCAAAAAAGCCCTCCGTCTTTTTTTGAGGGTTTGATTTAGGGATTTAAATCTTCTCATATCTGAAAATTTTGACTATTACTGTTTTTTTTTTCATTAAGAACTTTTATCGTTTTAATAGAGAGAGAATGCAAAGTGAAAATTTGATGCCACAACATTTGATGATTATCTTGTGAAGAAGGCAAGTTCTATTGATCAACCTTCACTTTTACCGATTAGATGAGCTTAGAACTTCTTTAATTTGAATCACCATTCATGATTAAAAATGATGTTCTATGACTGGCAGCTATCCTTTTGGAACTATTGAAATTCTTTTGATTTTGATTAAGATTCTTATGATTGAAAACTTATGGACAGTATTCTTACAATGTGAACAGGAATATTAGAACATTAAGGATGAACAATGTCCAAGATGGCACCTGGCATGGTCGGGGTGATACAATATACTGGGCATTTTCTTTGAGCTAAAGATTGTTGTGAATCATGAGCTTAATAAACTGGGCATTTACCATTCCAGAAATTGGCTACAACTATGATTGCAAGTTGACTTGAAATTTGATTAATTTCCCCGGAGATATGGACTGAGAGTTGGAGGAAATATCTTGTGTGTGCTCCAACATTTTGATGATACAACATCTGTATTAAGATAGGAGAAATTGCTTTGACATAAAAGAAAAAACTACTGAAGATGAATTGATGGCTGCATATGCATGTGCGTGAAGAATGGGAAACTGAATGAGACTCTTCATGGTTTGGGCCTTTAGTTTTTATATTACACCTTAATAAATATTTGATATTAAAGAGGCAGCTGGGATTACGTCTCCAAGAAAAAAGGGAAGAGAGAGAAAATCATTTCTTTTATTTTTATGAGAGAAAATAAAATTAATGATTGTCTATTTAAACATTTAAAAATACTTGTCATGTGGGGTTTAATCTCAACCATTGAAAGTGGAGTAATCTAATGGCCCAAAAATTGTGTCAAAACTTGTGTCAAAAATATAGTGCCACGGATCGGCCCCTATATATATATATATATATATATATATATATATTTTTTTTTTTTTATTTATTTTATTATTTATATTTTTTAAGGCAAAGGTCCCGACACACTAGTGTTTGATTTTAGCATACCAAAATATGTCATAATTTCAAGAAAATGATCATGATGCCTATCCCAAAGTGTTTAATACTTCCAAGCTATCCCAATTCTCTTTTTGGTTTTTTTTTAGATAATTGGTGTGTCGGCACCTTACGTTGTGTTATAAGCATGAATTTGTAGCAGGAGTGGAGGGAAATGCAAAAGGGAAAATTGCTTTGTTGGTGCATCTGGCTGGCTAGTTTACAATGATTTCCTTCAAGTGACAAATCAAGACGTGGTTTTCCATTTCGTTCTGTGGATCATCCCGGAGTATAAGTGGTGAAACATAATTGCCTTCATTGCTCTTGTGGTTTCTTCCTTTCCTCAACCTATCAAGCTGTCCATGGAGCACACACACTTGTGCTTTACTTTCAGATGAGACAGCCTTCTGTATATTGCAGTAATCCGCTACACTTTCTTATTGAAACTCATTCGATTTATATATGTGAATTACAAAAGAACCTATAATGAACAAGAGAAATAATACCTCCTCTCAAACAAGAGAAATAAATAGATAAAGAAGATATATAAATGGATTTAAAGTACGTCTTTGAAGCATGATTAAAAGCCCATAACATGTCAAGAAGCTCAGTGTGTGTAAAAGGACATAAAAGGATATAAATAATATTGTATATGAAAAGAATAAAAAGCAAGATCACTCCTAATACTGGATCAATGAGAGAGAGAGAGAGAGAGAGAGAGAGAGAGAGAGTAAATGCTGATAAGTGACTCTCTATGCAAAAGTTTAAACCCCTGAGAAATAATTGGCTCAGTATCATTTATCAAGAAAGTTAGACCCAGGATTGACTAATAAGCAGTATTATCCACTCTGTCTTCTCATCATCAGGAAGATATTTGAGTAGAAAGACCTCTTCTGGATTAGTATTCAATAACATGTGTATGGCCTTCAAAACTTGCAATCTACTGAGGTTCGGTATCTTTGAGACCACTGCAAGTACATCCTCTCCTCTGAGTTGCGGTTCATTTGACTTGCCGAAAACTCCTTTTGTGAGTCTGCCGCCTCACCAATTGCTTGTGCCAATGGATCCTTTTTCGCTTTCTTATTTGGATGCAAGCCGGAAATTGAAGTTGACAGATGTGTCGAAGTATGTAAGTTGGGAATGAAATTCTCATCATTTTCTTGTTTAACCTCCATATTTTCTTCAGCACAATAACAGAGAGAAAGTAAAGCATAAAAAACATCCACTAAAGCAGCAAAGAAGTGCATTAACTGCTGACTATTACAACCACAAGGACAAAAGATGTGTTGGAGTTCATAATCACATGTAGAAGCAGTTTCATCATTTTTATTATACAGAAGATGGGGAATATTGTGAATATTTAATTTTGTTAAGTTTTCGAAAGAGAGAAAAGCATCGAATCACTCCCGAAAATATCAAATTCAAAGGCAGCTCCCTAGTGAAAATAGGAAAATTCATCACTCAAAACTGTTCCAGTCACACTTAAATAAATGTTAACCACCCCATCTCATTAGTTGACTAAAAGAATTCTATTTATCATCCAGAACAAGGCAAACTTGAGATTCTATTTATCTTGTACTGCAAGTGTGTATGACAAGGGAGTGATAAGTGGAAGTGGAAAATCATAAGACACAGGAGCAGAAACCAATGAGAGGGTATAAAAGAAGAACAACTGAATAAACAAATGGAAACAAAAACCTAACAATTCATAGATAATCAATGGATTAGAAATGAAAGTTGAAGACAGGGTTTAACAAAGCTGAAAAGGACAAAAACACATATAAACTAAAGCAAGCTCAACATTAGAATGACCTGTAAATGGCTCTTTCAATGGGATGCCCAAATGTACGCAACTGGTGAGCTTAACGACCTCATTGGCAAGTCGGGCCATGCGCTTTCTAAGTACCCAAGTAACTAGTCAGATTGCGATGGCTTATTAAAATCTCAGATTTTTTGCAATAGCAGAAAGCTGGCTGTGATCTTCATTCGCATTCATTAACTTTGCGAGGGCAAAAACTGCAAGTAGAAACAGAGGCTTAGCTATGATATGCTCATTGCTTAACTACTATCTATTGGCAAAGAATGGCTCCCAACCTTTCAAACCCTAAACGCTCCCAACCTTTCAGCGCCGCATCCTGGGGGGGAGGTGGTCTGCCCCTCCTCCCCTTCCCTCCTCTTCCTTTCTCTCGTTTAATCTCTCCTTGGTTTGGTTTTGCCCCTTTCTCTTTGACTGTTTCCTCCTCACCTTCTGTGGTGATTAGCCTCACCCTCGGTGGTGATTTTGCCTCACCCTCTGTGGTGATATTGCTTGGGCTTTTTGCTCATTTCTGGACGTTTTTCGTCTACTGCTACTGTGGCTGCTTTTGGGTGGGTTCGTGGTTTTCTGGTGGTTCCTTCGGCGGTCGGCGCGGTGGTGGGCTCTGTTTTTGGTGCTCCTATCTAGATATACTCAGATCTATTCGTCCCCGGGGGTTGCCCTTCGGTTTGATCGTTTTGGGTGATCTCTGCTCTACCTGGAGCTGCTTGAGCTTGCTTCTATTATGCTTGTTCTCCTCCGATTCCTTGCGGCCTTGTCTCGATGTTGGATCTTCTCCACCGTGTTACGTTCTGGCGGGTCTCTCCTCAGTAATACTTTTGCTGTTGAGGATGCTTTTAAAGTGCGTCTGGCACTTACCTCTCGGATTATGGTAGCGCTCTCTGTAGCTGTGATGGCGTATCCATCAACCATCTTCCTCTCGGTTCCTTGGCTTCTGTGATTTCTCTGGTGGTTTTGGTCTTGCGTTGGGTGCTTTGCCAATTGGTTATTGGTGGTGCGGCATTTCTCAGTTTCTTGTATTACGGGTTTTCTTTTGTTTCTTGGCTTTTGTTGTGTTTTTTTTTTAATTTGACTGGGTAAGAAGCTCGGTTCTAGCCTTGAACTGAGGTCTAGCTGTTTCTACCGGGTTCGTGTATTTCTGGCTCTGTTTGCAATCTGTCCCGTTTTGGTTTCTTTGAAACCAAACATTGACCACAAAAAAAAAAATCTATTGGCAAAGAATGATTAATCATATTAACGCCGTCATGAGTTCTCAAAGTTAAGGCACTAATCATATAACAAATTAACAATAATATGATCTAAAATAGGGTATTATCCGTTACCAAGACAAGCAAAACCAGCTGCTGAGGAAGCCAATCCAGCAGCAGTAGGAAAATTGTTGTATGAAGCAATTGTACATTCAACTTTTCCCAATCCTTCTTAGTAATCTTGATTCCCTTTTCCTTATCATGAACATCGGTAGCTTGACTACGAATTTCCCTTAAACAGCTCTGGAATCTGCCTCCAGAAAGAGAGATTTCCCAAAACGATCATAGTATTTGTAAAAGCAATTATGGGAGCTGATTTCCCCACTCCCCTTTTCTCCACTTACACTCCCTTTTGCTTTTCAATAATTTTTAATCAATTTTGTTCCTTCTCTTTCCTATTCTACCCTTATCCTATATTATTTCTTTTTTACTTCACTTTTATATTATTTCTTTTTCTTTATACTTAATTTTCTAACTTACACTCCATTTTCAATATTAAAGGGAAAAAAAACTTAATTTCTTACTTGATTAAAGGAAAAAAGATACTGAAAATGGAGTGCAAGTTGGAAAATTAAGTATAAAGAAAAATAACTAATATAAAAGTGAAGTAAAAAGAAATTAATGTAGGGTAAGGGTAGAATAGGAAAGAGAATGAACAAAATTGATTAAAAAGTATTAAAAAGCAAAAGGGAGTGTAAGTGGAGAAAAGGGGAGTGGGGAAATCATATCCCATTATTAAACCTCTGAGAATTCTGTGACAAAATTAATAGTGCCAATTTTTAAGTTTTAGTTCCAACTTGTAACCCAATTTGTACAAATTTATGATTTTAAAACTCAAGACCCACACATTTATGATCAAATTGAATGATTCGGTCGAGTTGACCCAAAATTGTGCCCACCCCTAAAGAGAGATAATGTAGGCCGTGCAGTTCATAAAATGAAAAATATAAATAATTTTATACCAACTTTAGCATCAAAAAGTAAGTTTTTGGCTTATGTGTGGCTTTCTTCATTTTCATCTCTGTTTTTGGCTTATGTGTGGCTTTCTTCATTTTCATCTCTCATACTTTTCTTATTCTTTTTAATAAAAGTACGGATAAAAAAGTATGAATGGAAACATCCAAGATCATTTGCCACTAACAAAAGCATGGATAAAACATCCCCACGCATAATGCATGCTTAATTAAGTTGCTTTTTTTCGTTTTGTTGTTTCTCAATGGGACTTGCCTTTCTCATTTTTAACATTTTGTGTTAGCTTGTTGTATTTCCAGTAATATAAGGAACATGAGACGCAATCAAATGAAAAACACACTCAAGGTACATCAATAAATAAATATAGAAAAGCATCACACACTCGAAAAAAGATTGGGGCCCTTAGAACTTTTTCAATTTTGTTTTCTCTAACTTTATCTCTTTTGTTACATGATAAGTCATTTAAATAAATAATTTTTTTTTTTTTTTACACAAGCAATATTGGAAAAGGTGGGAATCAAATCTAAGACCTTGGCTACAAAATTCAGAGTTTCACTTTAGTCCATACAAGTCTTGCCATTTACGTTTTGTAATTCAATAGTTATTGTAATTTGAGGGTAAATACTTAATCTTGTTATCTTTTACCGTTAAGAATGGACACTTACTATATTTCGAATGGTAATGTCTCGATATTTTGAACCAAACAAACAACTGTCCAGGGTTGACAAGAGTTTGTAGCAATTTTATATTAAAATTACATGGACCCATTTTGTGTAATATTAGTTTTCTTTTGTCTTACTCTTATTTTGTGTGTTGTTTTCCACAGTTGTACTAGAGATACACCAACTATTAAGTGTCAACTAATATATGACAATATCTTATTTGTTATGAATAAATAAGTTCTAAAATTAAAACACTGTAGCTCATAGTAGACACGTTAGCCGTTAACGTCTGATCAAACGGTGAATTTAACGGATAGATTTAAATTGAGCAAATTTGAAAACCATGGGGGTAAAATGATGAAATTGAAATATGGGGGCACATATTGAGAATGATCCCATACCTTTAAGGGTCTTTTGATGTTAGCCCTTTAGAAATCACTTTCTCACTCTTCAACTTAATTTTCACTATGCAATATTATTTACCAGGAATCTACCCTGAGTGTTGGTAAGGTGAGGCAAACAAAATCAGCTCCAATAAAAATAGACACCAATATATCAAAACTGTGGGCACTCCCTCACTCTACAAGAAAGGCATAGAAGATGTGAGTGAAGAATGATGTGTTTATAGCTGAAGGTGGGAAATCATCTGACAACCATGAAGGATAATAGGCCGACTTCACAGGGGGAGGAGGGTGCGAAAGCGAGTCTGCCATACTCATACAGCCAGTGTTGAAGATCATCAAGGAACATGAAAGCAAAAGAATATGCACCAAGTCATTGAGGCTTGCCATTTCTAGGCTGTGAGAAAAGTAGACTGAGTACACAGTGGTAACAAGGAAGGACTATATATGCTATATATTATTCGAAGCTTGAAACGTATTTGGTGTATAGTTTTTGTATTTGTCCACCACAGCGTGCATTAAAGAAATAAGAATGCATATAAAAATGATGGAAGGGGTTAAGCAAAACGTTAGCCTATATAATCCAGAAAGTGGTTGTATGTAATTTAAGTAATTTTGAGTTAAGAATTGTCGTTGTAGACACGTTAGCGGTTAACGTCTCATCAAATGGTGAATTTAACGGATAGACTTAAATTGAGCAAATTTGAAAATCATGGGGGTAAAATGATGAAATTAAAATATGGGGGCCCATATTGAGAATGATCCCATACCTTTAAGGGTCTTTTTATGTTAGCCCTTTAGAAATCACTTTCTCACTCTTCAACTTAATTTTCACTATGAAAGATCTAACATTGTGAGACATTATTGAAGAGTATGTTACTGCATATTTTTTTTCCAAGTACTGCCAATATTTTATTTGGTAAACAAGTACTACTCCCAAGTGTAGACACTCTTGAAACGGAGAAGCAAAAATGAAGCAAGAAATCTTGTTGCTCAATTCAAAGAATGAGTGAAATCAAATTATTCTGTGATTTTTGTAATTTCCTGTTCAAGGAGATACAGATCATATTACATTGAGTATATTTTTATTTGAATATTTATTTTATTTTATTTATTAATGGAAGATAGGTTATTCGAACTTGAGACTTTGAACATTGAATAGAAAAATACCACTAGAAGACCAAAACACACCAAACTATATAACGAAAACATTAATAATATGAAATATGAAATATTTCATATTTGTCAGTGTGAAAAATACATATACGACATATGTAGGTTAGTCAAGTTGACTCCGGTAGTGTCTATTTTCCAGTATCCAAGTTTGAATTTCTCTCCATGTAACTTAGAGTAATTTAGAATATCTCATCTAAAAGAAAAAAGGTACGGGAAGTTGGTGAGAGACAAACAGTATTTTTCCTCAAGTCTATGCTGTTAGCTCATTAGCTTAAGAGGGCCGTAGTCTGCTTGAACAGTGCCCCAGCAAAGCTAACCTAACTTCGTTGCTGAAAAAGGTTGACATTTAATGAAAATCAGAGTATCAATTGGGCATTCTTTATTTGGTGGTTTCAGTTTGTGGGGTTTCTACATTTAGGTCCAACAAAAGGTTAAATTTTACATATGACTGTTGAATAAACACTCTTCTCGTGACACGTATAACTCAAGTGGTTAAGAGTAGTTACAACATAGTTCCTTCTTAAACTTTTCATGTTACGACCAAAAAAAAAAAAAAAACTTTTCATGTGATTTGACTGCTTGAATGTGAAAGAAAAATTTCATATTACCAAGAATTCTGTTTACACTCCGTGTTTCAATGGGTTTCTATTTTTATTCTCACCATTCTCTGGACACACAACTCTTCCCAAAAATACCATTTCTCTACTTCATCAAAATATTTTTCTTTGGACATCTATCTCCATCATTGATTGATTTCATTTTCTTTGTCACCAACCCTGAACCCAGCTCTACTCATCTCCTCACTTCACCTCATTTAATATACAATGATTGCATACATGTAAAGGAGGGATGAGATGAGAGAATGATGAAAAATAAATTGATGGAGAACCAAAGAGTGAGAGGAAAACTGAAGAAATGAAAACGTTTAGACTTTCATATCCAAAAGAGTTTTGGAATTTCATTATTTTATATAATTATTTTCTAGTTTAAGTTGTAGGGTATATATAAAAGTTTGTTAAAAATAAGAAGAATGCAAGCTATCTTCCCATTTGTGCCTTATTTTTCCACCTTCTTCATGATCAGCTTACACTATGGTTTAATGAACAAAATTTTGTATGTTCTTGGTCACCCTTCAAAGTTCATCACAACAAAAGGGTTATTTTAGGCCTAAGGTAACATACCAAAATCATACCCTTGGGGCCCTAGTCATTAACAATCAAGTTAAGTGCTCTGTTCAACATTGTCCCAAAGGGTATCTACTAAAACTGGTGGACATTACTTTCCGAACCAATTTGGACTCTAATAAGCCACTATCAAGCTGACAAACAAGTTTATGAAAACCAGGTTCATCTGGGTCTGGCCTATCAAGTTTTTTTGCTTGTTTTTGGTTACAAGCGACATTGGGAGGAGGGAATCACATCTAGGACCTCAAGTGTAAGGATAGATGCTCTTAACCGCTTGAGCTACAAGCTCTTGCTAGCCTATCTAGTTTAAGCAAATGGTCAATGGGAGTATTTGGGTTTGCCTACCAAGTTTTCATTATGGCTCTACAAATGTTTGTAATATCCAAGAGAAAGCAGTGATTGGCCTGTAGGCCTTGATGGAATTGCATATGATGGAGCCTTTATGCTACACAACACTACATATCTGCAAGTAATGGGCAAGAACTTGAACATTTCTACAAATTGAAAAGAGGGAAAATGCTTGTGATTGCTTTTCCAGGAAGTCCTTCAATCTTGTACTCCACACATTTAGCACACATTTTATACATAAATTTTGGTACAAGGCATTTTGCAGCTCACAAGTAAGCCTAATACAATCTTAAAATCCACAAAAGAGAGCATTGCAAGCCTGACCAAATACAAAAAGTCTGTTTACAAAAAGGCATCTTCTACCATGTGCCCAGAACAACATGTTGAATTATGAAAGGAAAGAATTGGCCACTTTGCTCCCTGTATATAATCATTGAAGAAAATTGGCATGTCACAAGGCAGTACTAATTGAAAACTTGAAGAGGTATCATAAGGTGATGCACTTGGAAACTACATCAAAGGAGTATGTGCAAGTAAATTCTGTCCAATTGGCTAAGCTAGCATTCTTACTGAAACTCATTCAAGGAAGGAGTATGTGCAAGTATATTCTGTCCAATTGGTTCATACTTTTCTTTTTCTCTTTAATTTGGAGTAGAAGGATTTACAATTGGGATATTTCAGTTCAAATCTCTCAGTTGAACCACATAATTGAACCCTAGAAGCTCCTTTCAAAACATGAAACAAGAAAACTTGAATGGATTATAAGTTATGTTCTTGAAGCATGTAATTCATAGCTAACAAGTCAAGAAGCTAATTGTAACCAACATAAGACGTTATGCAGTAGTGCTTGGAAGTGTGAGTGTGAATAAGAACAAGGACAAGAACAAGTATATAATGAGAATGATACATGAAAAAGAATAAAAAGATAGATTAGTCATACTACTCTATCAATAATATATATACGCTCTTCTATCCACATATGAAGTAGGAATCTTACAGAGTGAAGTATTGGTTTGATATGTTAAAAGCATAAAATTAAAACAACAACAAATGCAGAACTAGAAATTAAGTTAGAGAGAGAGAGGGAGAGCGAGAGGGGGAGGGGGAGAGAGAGAGAGAGCCATACCATGGGCAGAAGGGATAGTGTATCTCAAACTTTCTTCTTTTCCTGAGAGAAAGTAAATGTTGATAAGTGGCTTTATGTCTAAGACCTATTTTATATCCCCTGAGCTATTGGCTCAATTTTTATCAAGAAAGATACCTTCAGATTGGCTAATAAGTAAGAGTATCCACTCTGTCTTCTCAACATCAGGAAGAGATTTCAGTAGAGAGAATTCTTCTGGGTTACCACTCAATATTATGCGTACAGCCTTAAAAACTTGCAATCTACTGAGGTTAGGTATCTTTGAAACCACTCCAAGGACCTCCTCTCCTTTGAGTTGTAGTTTCATTTGACTTGCCAAAAACTCATGCAGTAACTTTGACACCTCACCAGCTGCATGTTCCAATGGATCTTTTTTCGCTTTCTTATTTGGATGCGAGTCAGAAGTTGAAATTAACGGATTTATACAAGCATGCGAGTTAGGAATCAAATTGCCGTTATTTTCTTCTTCAGCCTCCATTATTTCTTCAGCACAAGCACAAAGAGAAAGTAAACATCAAAGAGAGCAAAAACAGCACAAGAGAAAAGATTCGTTTTTCTTATATTGTTGACACACAAAGATATTAAACTGACAGAGTATTTGGTAACAAGCAGAGAGAAAGCAAACATCTGATTCTAATATATCTGAATTCTGAAGTATAACAGCATTGACTAAACCAGCAAAGGTGTGAAATGCATCGTGACTATTATAACCAGAAAGAGACAAAATGTGATGAAGTTCATACTTCATTGTCACATGAAGTATCTGAGTCGTTCATTTTATTATCTATGTACAATGTCAAATACAGATTACAGGGATGTGGGAACATTGTAAAATATTCCAAAAATAATAAAACCTCTCCATCACTTTATACGTTTTCAAGAACAGAGGCAACTAATTTTCGAAGACAGGAAAATGTGAAAATATGAGCCATTATCGCATTAGTAGACTACTTCATGATTTATCTTTCACACTAAACCTTAAAAGAATACAGATGTGACTTCAAACAGAGAGCTTATCTTCTAAAGGTTTCCACTTACCATGCAAACAATATACACACAATCGAATCTGTTACTATAAGTTCAAATTTGTTACTAACTATGATGCTACCAACGAAAACCCGGAAATTTTTACCACCTGCACTTAAAAACAATAATGGCCTATGCATTTTATAGTAATAAGCTGAATGTCCAAGCGTAATCTAAGGAACTTTACATTTGATTAAGCCTCCTTTATAAACTCTTTTACACACACATTAACTTAATATCTGTCTATTAAATGGATTCTCAATATCTGTCTAATAAAGCCTCGTTAACATCTGTCTATTAACATTTGACTGACCTGTAGATGGCTGTTTCGAAGAAGGTGGGATGACCGAGAAGGTGGAAACGGGGCGCACATCACCCCTGTGCTCAGCAACGTCATTGGTAAGTAGGGCCATACTGGACGTGTGGCTCACCACCGCCTGCTTGACTGCAGGAGAAGATGGAGTAAAGCTATAGCCAAAAATATCCAAGTTGTCCAAAGGCGACCAAGGAGAATAAAGCTTATCCGTAGGCTCAACTGGCACGTGAGAAGCCATGGCGAAGCGCGTGATCAAGGACGCAAAAGGCAAGGAGTCGGGCATGGAAGTTGGGAATGCAGCACGACAGATGGCACGAAAAATGTAGGTGGCCAGATCAATGGGCACATTGTTCCCAATGGCATAAAGGAGGCGAGCTCTATCAGGGGTAAGCAAAGAAGGGATAACGTGACAAGGAGGATCGATATTATATCTCACTATGCTGTTAAGCACTTTGTACAAATCACTTAGTCGATTTTCACGCAAAACCCTGACTCTCTTGTTCCAACCCAAAGTAGATTTCACCAACTTCAAGTCAAGATTATCAACAAGAAGCCCAGGAAAACCAGGTGATTTTTCATTTGGGTTTGGCCTAGCAAGTTTAAGCAACTGGGCAATGCCAGAAACAGAGAAATTCAACACCTTACCCCGCAAATACACATCAAATGAGTCAGGGTATTCTCGACCGCTGGAGAAATGCAGAGTCTCATCCCACAAACAAGTACCAAAAGGGCCAAACCCAGGTGGGTTTTTCTGCTCGGAGGAGAAAGGAGGAATGTTTGCGTAGAATTCTTGGACAATCTGGATATTAGCAGGCTCTGAAGGACCCATTGCCAAAAGCCAACCTCTTGATTTCAAGATTCTGGGAAGCCCAAGATCCTCGAAGTCGCTCAATTTGACCTCCCGCTCAACCGTCACACATTGAACACTGAAGATTTTCTTGTAGCGGTTCATTGCTTCCGAATTCTTGAACTTACTTTCATCAATATCGTCATCAACATAAGCTCGCTCCCTACCCATCAAATCAATAATATCCAATTACAACGAAGTAGTAGTTTTAAAATATTCGAGCTAAAAGGGGCTGTGGGTTGGGTTGAAGGATGAGGATGACAAGAGAGAATGACGTTTGAGTTGAGGGAAAATGGAAATTCCGAAAATGAAAAATATATACCGGTATTCTTCCAGGGGAGTGAGGGGGAAAAAGAGGGAGGAAATGGGAGGGAAACTTTTTCATATACGCGCCACTTTAATTTTACGTTCAGAAAGTTGATTTTAAAATCTCTACTATTTTGCCCACTTGGCCTGGAAAATCAGCCCGCCATCGTGGACAAAATGCATGATAAAGAAGAGCATCCAAATTAGATCGCATTTTTTTCTTCTTATTTTTTTGTTGGGTTTAAAAAGGAAGTTCATTGAGTTGGGATTAATGGATGAGAAGACGTGGGGCCCATGTCGTCAGGACACATAACGAGCTGGGATGAAAGGATCGTAGGAATCCAACGTCTTCCTCCAAACTAGTGTTTCGTTTTCTTTTCCAATTTAAACAAAAAATTTGTCAAGAAAATTAATGGCAAAAAAAATTAGGAATCAACCATTCTTAAACAATTTAATAAAGTTACGTTTGAGTCAGTATGGTTGGAGGAAAAAATGATTTGAGTCCGAGCAATATATGAATAGTTGTATTTTAGAGTTTTGTTCAGTGCGTGTTTCATGGTGAGCGATATTATTCTTGGAAAAATCATTGAGAAAGTAAATATCAAAGAGAGCAAAAACAGCACAGGTGAAAAGATTCGTTATTCTTATATTGTTTTTTCATAGAACCACGATAACTAGTGTTTGGGGGTGGTAGAAATCCACCTAACCCGGGCACAAGAATTAGCCGGGCACGAGAAGAATAGCGGCCGAGCCTTGTTCAAATATGGCCGGACTGGACAATTCGAAAATTGCTAAAAGGGCAGCCGGGTTTTGTTCCAAGTGGGCATGGATGAAACTGTGCGGCCGGGGTTATAGAGTTCTTGGGCTTTCGAAAATACGGCCGGGGCTTGTGAAAGGGCGGCTGGATTTTGGCTCGAAGATGCGGCCGGATACTTTGCTATTGATGCCCAGTTTTTGGCGGCCGAAAGACCACAAGTTTTTGGGCAGGAGTCTTGGGGGTTTTCGTGGAAGCTAGAGTTTGTAGGTATTTTGCAAAGTCGGCCGAAGGTTTTGAAGGTCTAAATCTAATATATATATATATATATATGAATTTAAAAAGCCCAAGTGGCTAACCTGGGCCACATATATATATAAAAGGATTCATGTTTTGTTTCATCAAAAAAAAGGATTCATGTTTTGTGCATGTAAAATTGCATAT
This sequence comes from Prunus avium, assembly GCF_965620075.1. Lineage (NCBI taxonomy): Eukaryota > Viridiplantae > Streptophyta > Magnoliopsida > Rosales > Rosaceae > Prunus > Prunus avium. The sequence continues at coordinate 23,096,317 of NC_142285.1, read as the reverse complement.
GCTATGCGGCCAACTTCAATAACCGGTGTCCCACATGTGTAAATTAATATGTGAATATATATATATATATATATATATATAGTTATTCTCTTATCCGGATGTCCGCACGTTATTATCGTGCGGATCCTATTGTAAACAGGCAGGAAAACAGAGAGGGGTAGTACAAAATACACTGCGTCCGCACGATAATAACGTCCGGATGTCCGCATAAGAGAATTTCTGTATATATATATATATATATATATATATATATATATAAATATAAATGAATATAGAATTTGAATCAGGTTTCCTCGGCGGACTAATTCTAGAGCTCCAAGAATTCAAAAGGCCATGGGCGCCCTCATGTCATTCCAAAAGACTAAAGGTGCAGGCCCAAGATACCGATTCGAGCCCAGATTTTCGGAGGATTATGTGCACATGACAGAGACCTCACAAGGAAAGAAATCAAGGAATTATAATTCCGAGTGTTCCAAAAGGAGGAAGAATCAAGCATGTCAGAATATTTAAATCAATACAATCTCACGGATATAGGAAGGCTTTGAAAGGAAAGATTTTTAAGAAGAGTTGACATTTGGCAATTCAATGGCCAGCCCATGGGCTGACGAGTGCCCTATATAAACCTTGTTTGACGAAGACCTCAGACACACAACATCAGACAGACAAACCTATCTTTCGTCTCGCACTTTTCTTTTCCTAGACTTAGGATTTTATTTTCAAGCACTTAGTGTAGCGAGTTCTTCCTTTTCCTAGTGTAAGTTTCAATTCTTGTTCAATTTATATTTTTTGTGTCATTTAGATTCAAGTTTATTTCCATTGCTTTGCTTTTCATTGTTATCGCACTTCGATTAAGTTCAATTTCAAGTCTATTTTATTTTATCGCTCTTATTGTTCTTATCGCTTTTATTTTCATTCTCGCTTTATTTATTGCTTTGATTTATTTTATCGCACTTCAATTCTTGTCTTTACGTTTATACGCACATTTAGTTTAATTGCATTATTTTTACTTAAAACCTTAAAAATCATAAAAACATCCGTACGAAACCTAACCATCCTCGAGCCCGAGGAAGTGAAAGAACCTAGGCCAAGAGGAGGTTCCTTGCTTGGCCGATCAATCGTTTGATCAGAAGTTAGAAGCGCAACACATCCATCTACTCACATTCCATTCAAGCCCAAATTCGGGGCTTGGTGGTGGCATGCCCCGCATCCAAAAGAAGAAGGACCAAAAACTCCTTCAATCGGCCTACCCGGCCGAAAAGAGGGAAACAACTAGACACACAAAGATATTAAACACAAAAAGTATTTGGTAACAAGCAAAGAGAAAGCAAACATATGATTCTAATCTATCTGAATTCTGAAGTATAACAGCATTGACTAAACCAACCAAGAAGTGCAATGCATCGTGAGTATGTGATGAAGTTCATACCTCATTGTCATAGAAGTATAGGCCTCAACTTATGTGCGGGGTTTAGTTGTTTTCTAGGGGTTTCCCTTATTTCACCAAAAAAAAAGAAGAAGTATCTGAGTCGTTAATTTTATTATTTATGTACAATGTCAAATACAGATTACAGAGATGTGAGAACATTGTAAAATTTTCCAAAAATAATAAGACCTCTCCATCACTTTATATGTTTTCAAGAACAGAGGGAACTAATTTTCGAAGACAGGAAAATGTGAAAATATGAGCCATTATCGCATTAGTAGACTACTTCATGATTTATCTTTCACACTAAACCTTAAAAGAATTCAGATGTGATTTCAAACAGAGAGCTTATCTTCTAAAGGTTTCACTTACCATGCAAACTGTAACATCCCGGTCCGAAAAAGGGGTAAAATAATTAAATTAAGAGGAAATAAAATTAAATGGGGAAAATAAATTGAAATATTAATTAATATTAAAGGGCAAAAGGTCATTTTAAGTTCGGGAAAGAATTTGGGGATGTGAGTGGTACCGTTGCGTAGAGCTCGTCGATACGAGTTCGTAGACATGCGACATGCTCAATTTCGAGTTGTAACGAGGGAGGAAAAGTCTGAAAAAGAAAGGGACGTATAGGGAATTTTTAAATTTGTTACTGTAGCAACAGTACCACTACAGTACCGGGCAGTTTAATATTTTTCTTTTTCTTTTTTCTTTCCTGTCCTTCCCTCTCTCTCCCTGCGCAGAAAAACCCCCCCTGTTGCTGCAAAAATCCGACCGGTTTTAACCAAAAAATTCACAGAGCTCGTTCGGGCGCTTACGGCCACCATTTCCGTCGATCCAGGTATGCTTTCTCAACCCCTCGAGACGTACTAGCTGCTGATTGTGTTAGGTTTGAGAAATTTCTGAGTTTTGGAAGCCAATTAAGCGATAGAAAAATCTGTCAGTTTCGGCCTCCGTTTTCAGCCACTTCCGGTTAGTTTTTGGGGTTTGCCAAAGAACAAAAGTGACTCCAAATAGGGTGTTATACCTAGGGTAGGAGTCTTGAAGCGAAATATTGAGATTTTCGGGCGAAGCGTTATCGCTTTGGACACTACGCGCTGCCGGCGCGTGTGGCAGCGCGTGGGGCACTTTTTGGCCGGTCTCAGAGTCCTATAATAATCCTTATGTCATCCCAAGCATGACGGTATGCTCGGATATGGTTTTGGATACCGTTTGAGTCTCGAACGGATATCGCCTATTACGCGTTATCCGGGTTCGACAGGTTTGGACCGTTGGATGGTCTTGAATTTATTATATGTTAACCTAGACATCCTTAGATTCGTGTAGGATTCGACGGATCGTAAAACGGAGCCCCGAATACTCCGGAAATGCCAACCCTAGGGCTAGGGTTATAGTAACCGTTCGATCGTGCGATCGTGAGCGATCCGACCGTCCGATCTGGACCAAACTTGTAGGACGAGTATCCTAGACCTTGTGGAACCCATAGGAACTTTCAGATCGTAAAATGGAGGTCGTGGGCCTCGCGGGCCCGGTTGACCAACGTTTGGGTAGTTTGACTCTCGGTTGACCGTGAGTCTTCCGAGGTAGTCCCACTCTTCGTGGAGTACTAGAACGACCCTTTTGGACGAGTTTGACTGTCATTTAATTTATGTTGATTTATGTGGGTCCATGTGATTATATTTTTATGGTTTGATCGATGGGAATATTATGATGCTGAATTTAATGGCTTATTTAAATTCCGTTTATATTTTGTAAAGTATTTGTGATATAGGTGGGTTTGACGTACTCGAGTACCTTGAGTCATTTATATAATATTTGTGGATTTTGTGTGGGGTACTTAGAATGTAAATTTGAGTGTTATTAGCATTACATTAGGTACCTCCCTGGTTAGGGATTTTTATGTATGAAGAATTTATTTTGCCCAGGCCCGTCGGAGTTTGCCCAGGCCCTTCGGAGATTGATTTATTTTGCCCAGGCCCTTCGGAGATTGATTTATTTTGCCCAGGCCTCTCGGAGATTGATTTATTTTGCCCAGGCCCGTCGGAGTTTGTCCAGGCCCGTCGGAGATTGATTTATTTTGCCCAGGCCCGTCGGAGATTGATTTATTTTGCCCAGGCCCGTCGGAGTTTGTCCAGGCCCTTCGGAGATTGATTTATTTTGCCCAGGCCCGTCGGAGTTTGTCCAGGCCCATCGGAGATTGATTTATTTTGCCCAGGCCCGTCGGAGTTTGTCCAGGCCCGTCGGAGATTGATTTATTTTCCCCAGGCCCGTCGGAGTTTGTCCAGGCCCGTCGGAGATTGATTTATTTTGCCCAGGCCCGTCGGAGTTTGCCCAGGCCCCTCGGAGATTGATTTATTTTGCCCAGGCCCCGTCGGAGTTTGTCCAGGCCCTTCGGAGATTGATTTATTTTGCCCAGGCCCGTCGGAGTTTGTCCAGGCCCTTCGGATGTCTTCTTAATACGATGCCTTGGGAAGAAATTGATAATGTTCCAATGTGTTTTTGTCGGATTTGGAATTGTGATAGATCTTAAATGTATAGTTGGTTCTGTTGTAAATATTGGTTTATTACCGGAGTTGTGACCGTTATTGAGAGAACTACGTATGGCTTGATCCCTCGGCGAGGGTACGTAGGCAGCCTAGGGTAAGGCCTAGGTGCAGCCATGGGTTAAACTTTACCTTTGTGTGTTTTGAGTGTGGTGCGGACCCTGTCGTTGGTCCTGAGAGTCAGGTGAGAACGAGATGCGAACATTGTTAGGAGGTTAAAACGTCATATGTTGAATTTGGTATAGTTCGTTGTTGTAAATTTTGCTTTCGGCTTTCGTATTTACGTTTAAGTTGTTATTTGCCTCATGCAAAGTACTATTTGGTTCAAGAGCCTGTTGGTAGCTTGGTTTCGGAATATTTGAAGGCCGGAGGCCGATTATGTAATTGCATGTTGATAACTTGTGCATGCTGCCTGTTGGGTGATAAATTGTGTGTTTTTAACAGGTTGAATATTTTTGGGAAAAGTCTAATTTACAGGGGAGACTCTGCCGAAATTTCGACAGAAAGTCTCGGTTTTTAGTAGGTGGGCCCGGCAGCGGTGTGATGTCGGAATTTTTCACAGGATTCGTCTCGAGTTTCGAGGAATTCGGGGCGGGTCCTGTCACAAACAATATATACACAATCCAAGGACATAAGTACTAATCACATAAACATTCCATGTTTGATGCCTAATTGCTTACTATAAGTTCAACTCTGTTACAAAACCTCATAAATGGGTACCAAAATCTTTTAATTTACAAATATTAAGATCCTCTTTACATAGTAATGGAACCGTAGTGTCGAAAACAACGTATGTAAAATGAAATTGCCAAGTCAGAAGATATAAATTGCATATTTTCCACTATGATTACTAACTCCTTATCTGATAATTGCAAGATACTTAGAAGAGTTTAGTCACTAATATATGCTGGAATGATTAATATTGTTTGATGACAGTGTTGATGCTTTAGAAACATAATATTATCCAAAAGAAAAAAGAAGAAGATATTTAAATATTATGATTCATAGTTGGTCATGAGCCTCCACAATGGGATTCTTCCATGGACACCATGTTTTTGCATGATATATGGTTTGTAAGATGAACGTTTATTTATCATTCTCGAAACATAATAACATTTCAATACAATGTGGTGTGTATACAATTTTATGCATAACAATTTCTCAATGAAAGGGAGTATTTTATTATTATCTATATCTATATATACAAAGCAAAAGCCAGAAAATACCATTGATTAATATTAAGAAATGAAATTATTAATTAATTGAGGATAATATGGTAAATTCACACTTTTTCATATTAAAAAAATTAAAATTAAAAGAAAAATTAGATAATGGATTCTATTTTTATATAACACAACTACCCATTATTTTTTTTAATTCTAAAATAAATTTAAATTTATTTTAAAAAAAGCCTCTCACAGATGCAAAAGCACGTGCAGAGAGGCTAGTGGATATTTAAATTAAAAATAACCTAACAAAAAGTAGTAAAAAATACTATAGATCAACTCATGTGCTAATATCCTATTTGTTGTTAAAAAATAAAAATCAAAGTAGGCCTAGAATGATTATAAAAATTAAAAAAAAAACTAGATTATTGTTTGTATAAAAAAAAATCACCACTATATATTTTCTAAAATTTTCCTCATCTTTTTATTTCATACGTAATATTCTTCTATTTACTAAAGTTTCTCTGTAATTTATTAGATTACTTATTCCTTTTGCCTTTGGAAAGATAAATGATATTATTATTATATTAGGATTGTGGAAGAGGATGATGTTGGCCCATCACGCCGGCCATTGAAGAGAATGAGCTCGCCAGAGAAGTGGGAAGCCAAACAGTTGATTGCCTCAGGTGTTTTGGGTGTTACAGAGTATCCTATGTATGATGAGGAAACCGATGGGATGCTTTATCAAGAAGAGGGAGCTGAGGAAGAGCTTGAGATTGAGCTCAATGAGGATGAGCCAGCCTTTTTAAATGGACAGAGCAGGTATTCTGTTGATATGTCACCTGTGAAAATCTTTAAGAATCCAGAAGGGTCACTAGGTCGTGCAGCTGCTCTTCAGTCCGCACTCATTAAGGAGCGTAGAGAAGTGCGTGAGCAGCAGCAAAGAACCATGTTGGATTCTATCCCAAAGGATCTCAATCGTCCCTGGGAAGATCCAATGCCAGAGACTGGTGAGAGGCATCTTGCACAAGAACTTAGAGGTGTTGGTTTGTCGGCATATGATATGCCTGAGTGGAAGAAGGATGCTTTTGGGAAAACCATCAGTTTTGGGCAGAGGTCAAAACTCTCAATCCAGGAACAGAGGCAGAGCTTGCCTATCTACAAGCTGAAGAAAGAATTGATTGCAGCGGTGCATGAGAACCAAGTACTTGTTGTCATTGGTGAGACTGGTTCGGGTAAGACAACACAGGTAACGCAGTATCTTGCAGAAGCGGGTTACACGACAATGGGTAAGATTGGTTGTACACAGCCACGTAGGGTGGCTGCCATGTCTGTGGCCAAGAGGGTTGCTGAAGAGTTTGGTTGTCGTTTAGGAGAGGAAGTCGGCTATGCAATTCGTTTTGAGGATTGCACTGGTCCAGATACTGTCATCAAGTACATGACTGATGGTATGCTTCTTAGGGAGATTTTGATTGACGAGAACCTTTCTCAGTATTCTGTGGTCATGCTTGATGAAGCTCATGAGAGGACAATCCACACAGATGTTCTTTTTGGACTACTGAAGAAGCTTGTGAAGCGGAGACCAGACCTTCGTTTGATTGTCACATCTGCTACTTTGGATGCGGAGAAGTTTTCCGGTTATTTCTTCAACTGTAACATCTTCACTATCCCTGGGAGAACTTTTCCTGTAGAGATACTCTACACTAAACAGCCGGAAAGTGACTACCTTGATGCATCTCTAATAACCGTTCTACAAATACACTTGACAGAACCTGAAGGTGACATCCTTCTTTTCTTGACTGGACAAGAAGAGATTGATTTTGCATGCCAGTCTCTTTATGAGAGGATGAAAGGTCTTGGTAAAAATGTCCCTGAGTTGATTATCCTACCAGTGTATAGTGCCCTTCCTAGTGAAATGCAGTCAAGGATATTTGATCCTGGCCCACCAGGTAAGAGGAAAGTAGTTGTGGCTACTAATATTGCTGAGGCATCACTGACCATTGATGGGATATTTTATGTCATTGATCCTGGTTTTGCAAAGCAAAATGTTTATAACCCAAAGCAGGGGCTAGATTCACTGGTCATAACTCCAATTTCCCAAGCATCAGCCAAGCAATGAGCTGGGCGTGCTGGGCGTACAGGCCCTGGGAAATGTTACCGCCTCTACACTGAGAGTGCATACCGCAATGAGATGTCCCCAACTTCAATTCCAGAAATCCAGAGGATAAATCTTGGGACTACTACACTTACGATGAAAGCTATGGGGATAAATGATCTCTTGTCTTTTGATTTTATGGATCCTCCTTCACCCCAAGCACTCATTTCTGCCATGGAACAATTGTACAGTTTAGGAGCACTGGATGAGGAGGGGCTGCTCACCAAATTGGGTAGGAAAATGGCTGAGTTTCCTCTGGATCCACCCTTGTCTAAGATGCTACTGGCCAGTGTGGACCTTGGATGCAGTGATGAGATCATCTGACTTTACTTGCAGTCTATGAGGCATGGAAAGCTAAGAATTTTTCAGGGCCATGGTGTTTTGAGAACTTTGTTCAATCTCGATCCTTGAGGAGGGCACAGGATGTCAGAAAACAGCTTCTCAGCATCATGGACAAGTATGTTCTTCTAATTTATCTTGATGTGTCTTTGTGGTTGCATGTATCTTTTTTTCTGGTTTCAGATGTGCATGAATGGTTTTAAAAGATGTAGATTAATGTTCTAGGTTTGCTCATGTTTGGTACATTGTATTTTTGCAGTAGTCGTGAATTAGGCATGCCTTTTGCTGTCTGTACTTGATGGAAATGCTGAAATGTTGTTCAGGCCTAGTTTGTGTTTTAAAATCTAGATATATGGTACCTGAGCAGCAAATAGGTCATTACGAGTTGTCATGTTGATGTTACTACATACACTGTTTTCAGAGCATTATTAGCAGAAGTGCTTTTTTCCACCATTTTTTCAGTGGTTAATTATAGTATCTTTATAAATTATAACTACAAAGTGTTTAGCTAAATTGCCAGTATATGCTCTTCAAATGTGCTCTCTTGTGCGGACATGTTAGGCATTTTGATACCGGAATTGTTTTTCTTGGTAAAAGTGTTGTTTGTACAAAATATTGCAAAACTGTTTTAAAAGTTGATATGGAAATTCAGATGGCATATTACACATCCTACCATCGCCGTTAACAGATTTCATTGATTGATATAGCATTGTCATGTAAGCTCTAGGATAAGTTTGTGTATAAAAACCTAGCATAAGTTTGTCATGCCAATGTCTCTACTAGCACCCCCTTGCTTTAGTTTATAACAGTGATCAACGATTTCTAAGTTGAGTATTCTGATTTGAAGATGAAATTGCATTCTGACTATAGATTGTGAATTTCAGATATAAACTAGATGTTGTGAGTGCTGGAAAGAATTTTACAAAGATCAGGAAGGCAATTACGGCAGGGTTTTTCTTCCACGGTGCTAGAAAGGACCCGCAGGAGGGTTATAGAACCCTAGTGGAGAACCAACCAGTTTATATACACCCAAGCAGCGCCCTCTTCCAGAGACCACTACTACAAAAAGTGAAAAAGACGACCAGAAAAAGACGACGGTAGAAGAAAAAACCGTCGTTGTGTGTAAAAAGACGACGGTAACAAAAAAACTGTCGTGGATAAGTGACTTAAACAACTAAAAAACAGAGGTACTATTGAATATTGTTTTATAACGACGCACACAAATAAAAAAGCGTCGTCTTATTAAAAAGGTTTTCTTCAGAGTTAAAATCTGACCAAAAAACGACGACAGCAGATATGACAAGCGTCGTCTTTTAAAAATCAAGTGTCCTTTTTTTTGGTAAAGACATGGTTGTTTTGAAAAAATTGTCGTCTATTATATGTAAAGATGACGCTTTTTATAAAAAAAAACCGTCGTCTATTATATGTAAAGACGACGGTTTTTTTTATAAAAGGGTCGTCTATTATATGTAAAGATGACGCTTTTTTTGTAAAAAAGGGTCGTCTATTGTGAATTAAAGATGACGGTTTTTTAAAAAAAAGGGTCGTCTATTATATGTAAAGATGACGCTTTTTTGTAAAAAAAGGTCGTCTATTGTGAATTAAAGATGACGGTTTTTTTTATAAAAGGGTCGTCTATTATATGTAAAGATGACGTTTTTTTGTTAAAATGGGTCGTCTATTGTGAATTAAAGATGATGGTTTTTTTAAAAAAGGGTCGTCTATTATATGTAAAGATGACGCTTTTTATAAAAAAAACCGTCGTCTATTATATGTAAAGACGACGGTTTTTTTATAAAAAGCGTCGTCTATTATATGTAAAGATGACGGTTTTTTTTTATAAAAACGTCGTCTTTTAAAACACGCTAAAAAATGGCCGCTTAAGTGAATTCGCGCTCGACAAATTTTCAAATTTTCACTCGTCTTTGAAAACCTTATCTCTCATTAACAAGCGTCGTCTTTTAAAACACGCTAAAAAAAGGCTACTTAAGTGAATTCGCGCTCGACAAATTTTCAGATTTTCCCCCGTCTCTGAAAACCTTATCTCTCCCTCCTTGAAACCCTCCTGCACTCTCTAAAACACCCTCATGAAACTCTCTACAAAATCATCAAAAAATCGATATCAATGAAAGAGTTGAGAGATTTTCGCAGATCCATAAGATGTAGAGGGAGGTTCTGTATTTGAGAATCAAAGCTGGTTGAAAGGTTTGATTTGAAAGTCACCTAATCTCTCAATACCCTTCTATATCTTGCTAGTAAATTCTGGATTAGTCTCTTTGCGTTTCTAGTATGTTCTTTGTCTCCCTGATTTCAAATTTTGTCTCTCTTGATTTGTCTGGTTTGTTTACATATTTTTTTTTTATATTTCTGGTTTCTTTTTAGATATTCTGATTTGATTATCAGGAGATGAGGAGGAAGCTTGCAGATTTATAACTTTTTCTTTTGCAGGTTTTCTATGTGAGTCGTATGTTTTTTTTGTTGTTGAAAATTTGTTACCTTCTCGTTTCACTATCATTTTATTTATATATTTTTTCTTTTGCAGGTTCTCGATGGTCTTTTTTATGCTCATTTTACAAGTTTTCTATGGAAATATTCCACCTAATTTTTTATGTTTATAATCTTAGCTTTTTTTTCTCTCTTTGTCATTTTGATTTATTTACAGGGATGATGGAGGAGACTTCAGTTGTGCATCATTTGTATGTTTGGATGAGGAAGGCTTGTATCTTGTTAGGAATTATGTTTGTTGTAGAATAAAGATTGGTTAACTATGTAATAACTATTGAATCTTCAAGTTTTATGAAAGAAACTATTTTTGAGTGTATATATTCATTAATAAAGCATTATGGTTGATTTTCTAGTTAAAATCGTTGTATAGCATCATAGGAAATCAAAAAGAACTAAAATGTAGCAATTTGGGAACTTATTAGACGACGGTTTTTATAATAAATCATGATCTTTACAGATAATTAACGACGGTTTTTATAAAAAAGGTCGTCTATTATAGGTAAAGATGATGTTTTTTTTTAAAAGGGTTGTCTATTATATGTAAAGATGACGGTTTTTTTTTAAAAAGGGTCATCTATTATATATAAAGATGACGGTTTTTTTTTAAAAGGGTCGTCTATTGTGAAGTAAAGATGACTGTTTTTTTTTAAAAAGGGTCGTCTATTGTATGTAAAGATGACAGTTTTCATAAAAAACCGTCATCTTTACATACAATACACGACGGTTTTTAAAACCGTCGTCTTTCATCCTATAATTAACGATCTTTACCTTTAAACAACAACGATTTTCTTTAAAAACCGTCGTCTTTACAGATAAACAACGACGGTGAAAAGCCGTCGTAGTTTGACACCCAAATAGACGGCGGTTGATTTAACGACGGATTTCAAAGCATTACAACGACGGTGGATCCCCGTCGTCTATTTCGTTTTTTGTAGTAGTGGACAACCAGATTGGGTGATCTACCATGAGCTGGTTATGACCACAAAGGAGTACATGCGCGAGGTGACGGTCGTCGACCCCAAATGGCTTGTGGAACTGGCACCAAGATGAGCAAGCGCAAGCGTCAAGAACGTATTGAACCGCTATATGATAGATACCATGAACCTAACTCTTGGCGTCTTAGTAAGCGACGTGCTTGATATGTGTCATCAGCTGCTTTTGGTTTTTCTGTATGGATTTAATGTGAATATCTTGTAATTACTTGAGCTAATTTTTGACATTTGAGTGCAAAATTTGTTTGGCCTCATTACTTTTTAACATCCTCGTGAAATTCCTTCAATGTCGCAATAAGGGCGTCATCAATTGCTTATTTTCCTTACTGCAAGCAAGCTGGGGGTAGAATCTGTTGTGTAATTTAAAAGCTATTTTATTTCTTGATTTCTACTTTAGGAGATATTAGTTGTTCTGTTCTCTGGACAATGAATTGTTAGGAAATGAAAGAATCAGTGTATTCTTGAATGTATTAAGGCATTCAATATTTGATGTATTTTAGCATTCAAATATGTATGCCCTTCTCTGATCCTAGTTTGTTAGCATGGTCTGGGTTCCCCCCCAAGAAGTTGAAGAATCAGTTATCAAATATCTTTGTACTGGTAAATTCAGTTCTGTGGCTTCAGGCTTTAAGCCAAGAAAAGTATGGATAAATAAACCATTTAGTTTTATAACCTCTTTCAGAGACAAACAATTTTAGTGTCAAGAAAACTTGGGGCTGATAACTGTAATAATAGTGAGGGGTTAGTTAGTGTCTAAGCATGTGTGTATCTGCTAAAATTGGACATTACTTTTCCAACCAAATTTGGACTTCTAATAAGCCACTATCAAGCTGACCAACAAGTTTATGAAAACCAGGTTCATCTGGGTCTGGCCTATCAAGTTTTTTGTTTGTTTTTGGTTACAAGCGATATTGGGAGGAGGAAATCACATCTAGGACCTCGAGTGCAGGGATATATGCTCTTAACCGCTTGAGCTACAAGCCCCTTGCTAGCCTATCAAGTTTAAGCAAATGGCAATGCGAGTATTTGGGTTTGCCTACCAAGTTTTCATTATGGCTCTACAAATGTTTGTAATATCCAAGAGAAAGCAGTGATTGGCCTGCAGGCCTTGATGGAATTGCAGCCTTTTTGCTACACAACACTATATATCTGCAAGTAATGGGCAAGAACTTGAACATTTCTACAAATTTTAAAGAGAGAAAATGCTTGTGATTACTCCACACACAAGATTTAGCACACATTTTATATATAAACTTTGGTACAAGGCATTTTGCGGCTCACAAGTAATCTTAAAATCCACAAAATAGAGCATTGCAAGCCTGACCAAATACAAAAAGTCTGTTTACAAAAAGGCATCTTCTACCATGTGCCCAGAACAAGATGTTGAATTATGAAACGAAAGAATGACCAAAACTGAGCCACACATTTACAAGGAGAAGCTGTACGTTGCAAATAGATGACCAAAACAGAGCCACACATTGTAATTTGAAATCAAGTCCGCTTTGGCTTTGGCTTAGTTAATTAAAATAACACTATAGTTGAAATTAATACATTAATCGGAGTGAGCTTGGATTAAAATATCAGTGGAGTTTTGCTCACTGTTCTTGCTTAAATTGTACTGTCTTGCTTATTTGTATGGTTTATTGTTTGCAAGAACCGTCCTCTGGGGCAGTGTTCTTCATGTATAATTATAATTGCCTCTGTTATGATTGGATCTGAATGGATCTGTTTATTTCTCTCAATAAACAAAAAAAAATAAAAAATACATAAACCGGAGAACTCTGAATTAATTGTTTTGACAAGTAATTAACACCAATATAAATCATATTTATCCCTACTAAGCACTCCAAATCAACTTGTAAACTCTTCTCCAGATACCTGTGCGTGCACATACTGGCAATCTTCCACACTTGAATTGAAAGGACGCATACAGCTACAGCTACTTTTCTCCTAATTTATATGCCGCAGCTAAATATCAAAGTAAACAAATTAATACCCGTTAGTTTGGAGAAAAGGAAAAAATGCAATAAGAAAATAATTATAAAACGAAATTAATGATGACAGAGAAAGAGTACCGCCGCGAGCTTATCTATTAAGCATATGCTAGCTTCAGTTGCCGCTTGCTCAAAGCTATCTTCACATAAAGCCAATCATTTAAATCATTCAAGAACTTGAAGTATGCATATCTCCATGACCTGTTGAATATCAAAGTGCAGCAAACTCCCCAAAATCCCGCAACAAACCCAATCCCCATACTGATGTAAAATCCCAGTGTGATAAACTTATCCTTATCCTCTTCATTGCTCAAGTCAGTTTTCTCATTTTCATCAGCACACATCTTTTTAAGTGGAGGTCCACATAGTTGAGGATTTTCAGCATAATCAAGGGGATCAAAGCTTTGGAGCTGAGTGCCTGTTGGTATTTTGCCAGACAAGTTGTTATATGACAAGTCCAAGAAACTAAGACGATCTATCCGAGCAAGGCTTGTCGGAATTCTTCCATCTATTTGGTTTCTTGACAAATCAAGAGAATCCAATGACTGCAAGTTTCCAATCTTTGGAGTTATTTGACCTGTTAACCGGTTTCTTGAAAGGTTTAAAGAAACCAACTCAACAAGATGAGTGATTTCACTTGGAATCTCCCCTGTTAATCTATTGCTTGAGAGATCAATTCTCTTCACAAGGGCCAAAGTACTTTTGTATGTCTGCATTCTTCCTTTCCATATGAAGCTTGCATCATTCTCATAATTAATATATTTTTGGAAAAAAACAGCCCTACGTGGATATCTAGTATAAGGATGTGTGCTGGATAGAATTGAATTTCCTTTTTGAGCTAGAGTAGTCAAATTGTTGAGGCATTTGGGTATGCTTCCAGAGATGTTGTTCATAGAGAAATCCATAATTTGAATGTGTGTTAGATGGCATAATTGTGATGGCATGCTTCCATTGAAGTGATTAGTGGAAAGCATCAGGATAACCAAATTCTTGAAGCTCACACCTAACCATGTAGGTATTGGTCCTGATAATTTATTATCTCCCAGATCAATAACTTCTAAACTTGAGCAGTTCTTCAACGATGAAGGCAATTCTCCAACAAATCGGTTGCTTCTTAATTTCAAAGTTTGCATTTGAAATAAAGAGCCTATTGTCATGGGAATTTTTCCGGAAAAAGAGTTGTTACTCAAATCAAGCATGACTAGAGTCTCCAAATCCCTCCAGCAATCTGGAAGTTCTCCAGAAAAACTATTGCTTGAAAGATTAAGATATATTAAACTCATATCTGTAGATCCGCATAGGAAAGAAAGCGACCCTGAAAAGTGATTATTAGAGAGATCCAGATGTGAGGCTTGTGCTCGAGTTGAGGGATACATTGGATCTAACACTAGTTGTGTAATCTTCACTGCCAAATCTTTAGATGTTCCTCTGATTACATTTTGTGAGAGATTAATAAAGTATGCGCGACGAAAATTTCTCCAAAACCAACTTGGAAGGATATCAGAAATTCCAGCATTCGAAATATCAAGCTGGGAAGACTTATTTTGAGTTTGAAGCCATTTTGGGAAAAGAGGACCGACCTTGCAGGACGCCAAATTTATGTCACTCAACTGGAAGGGAGGAATCCAATCAGAATGGAAATTTAAAGCTAGTGAGTTAGAGGATAAATCTAAAGAGTTTAATTTGGAGAGTTTTGAGAAATGAGTTTCTGAAACCACCCCTTCCAAAGAGTTTGTGCTGAAATCGATTTCCTTTAGTTGCGACATTTGCCCAATACTTTCAGGTATTTTTCCGCTTAATTGATTGGCATAAAGATACAAGAGTTTCAAAGATGAGAAGCTTGTAAGATTGTTTAATGACCCCACAAGAACATTCTCAGAGAGTCGCAAATCCTCTAATGAGTTTTGAGCACATCTAGGCAATCGTTGAACAAACTTGGATAATTGTCCACTCAGATGATTTGTTTGAAGCGACAATGTTCGCAAATTACACATCCTTGCAAACGAATTTGGATTCGCTCCTTCAATCTGGTTATCAGAGAGATCCAGACTCACAACAGAGCTCATGTTTCCAATGAAATCGGGAATGAAACCAGTTAGATTATTGATGGAGAGGTCAAGAGTAACAAGGCTTGTACTGTAGTTGGACAACCAAAGAAATATTGAAGAAGTGAGATGGTTGTCAGAGAGAGAAACGTACGCAAGAGATGTAGAAGAATTTGTTTTGTAAAGAGTAGTGGAAAGAATTGGAGTAGAAGGAGGAGGAAGACTACAATTCACCAAGGTCAACTCTACTAGTTTAGGGAGCTTATTAAGTACTGCTTCTGGCCAATCGAAAACAGTACTGAGATTGGCTTCGCTTAGGTCCAAATACGTTAAAGAAGAAAGAGCAGGGAGCCAATTGAGATTTTCTGGTTGAAGCTGATTATAGCTGAGGTCGAGATGTTGCAATTGCGTGAGGTTTCCAAACGAACTTGGAATTGGACCAATCAAATTACCGTCGAAGAGACTGAGGTTTCTTAGATTGGTTAGAGAACCAATGAAATCTGGAATTTGGCTCCCATAATTGAAATTAATCAATGAAAGGTCCAAATATTGTAAATGCTGCAACTCAATCAGTTTAGGACTAATCATCTTACCTTGGAAAGAATATCCAAAAATATCATGTTGAATCGTCTTACCAGGGAAAGAATATCCAAGATCAAGTTGAATGACATGGCCAGTTTGGTTGCTACAATAGACTCCTTCCCATCTGCAACAATCTTGTTTTTCGGCTTCTGAACCCCAAGTTGAGAGTTGATTGAACTCATCCACCAGGCCACGTTTGAATGCAAGTAGTGCTTGCCTTTCCCTCTCTATGCACCTCACTGTCACTTTAGCATCTCTGAGGCTGTGGCTGTGGCTGTGGCTAACTTCTCCTCCTTTTACGTTTTGTAGGAAAAGGATCAAAAGTGCAAGAAAGAGTTTCAAGCACCTTCCGTCGCCCTTCATCTTAATTGATCAAAAGCACATGCACATGCAAAGACACTGCAAGTATATATTGATATATGCTAGCTTGCATCAGATATATATAGGAAAAAAAGGAAGAAAGCCTTTACAAAGAAAAACACGGTTTAGCTAAAACAGTGCCACACATTCATACAAGACAAAACCATATAAGGGAGTAAATTATCTGCTATATACAATGCATAATTAATGTTATGGAAATCACACGTCAATCACAATGAGACTAGAATGTCAACGTGCAATTCTAAAGAAAATTCCTAATACTTTGGATTCGAATCTCTTTATTATGGAGGTAATCATAACTTACAGAAACCAAATTAATTATGATGGCATGGATGAAACGAATGATGATCACAATACTTAAATTAATATTCCACTACTTTATTTCTCAACAGCAACAAAATTGATTTTTGTCAATTGTATGCATGTTTTTTTTTTGTTTCCCCATTCTTCTTTCTTTGAAGGGTTTTTTTTTAAAATTTTAATATAATTTTAATTAAGAGCTGAGGGTGGGTCCAACAAAAAATAAGAATCCAGGGTGGCGTCTTGTAACCTGTAATGAGGAGAACTCTCTAGTTAATTATAATTTACAAAAAGGAAAAAGGAGCTCTTAGATATAGGTCCAATTTCACTTATGTCATCAGAAGTGGACTATACCAAATTTTCTAAAAAGAAGAAGAAAAAAACTATACAACGTACAACTGACTCTTATTCATGTAACTGTGGAAAAAGATATTTGAAGAAAAATTTGTCAGTGGTCCAAGTAAACAACTAATAAATCAATGAACATTGGGGAAATCAATGGATGAGATCAAAGACTTGTGATTTAGACTTGATATGTTGACTTGCCATCCAACACGTGCTCCAACTGACAGGTATTGATTCAACTTGACTTGGTAAGGTGCCTTCTCGTGTCCACTCAACCATTGACTTTGCATCCCATCCCCTTAGGAGCAAGTTACAAATATCTTCTTGCAAATGTGGACTTGACTTAAGTGAAACATGTGGAAATATCTCTACCCAACCCAATATTAATATAATGCCTATATATTTATTGATACTAAAAAATGAAAATTGGGTTTTTATTCAACAACTATAATAAGAGAGCTTTTCAAAACACTTTGGTTATTGACCAAGTCTATTTTGAAATGCCCTTATAATTTAGGTTAATATTACATGGGGTCTTACGATTACACACATGAAAGTGGATTATACCAAATTTTCTAAAAAGAAGGGGAAAAAAAAAAACTATACAACGTACAACTGACTCTTATTGATATCACTATGTGGAAAAAGATAATTGAAGAAAAATTTCAGTGGTCCAAGTAAACAAGTGATAAATCAATGAATATTGGGGAAATTAATGGATGAGATCGAAGACTTGTGATTTAGACTTGGTATGGACCATATGGTGATTTGCCCGTCAATGCAACGATTGACTTAGAATTGATATGGTGATTTGTCTTCCAACGCATGCCCCAATTGACTTGCAGAGGCTTGACTTGGTAAGGAGCCTTCCCGTGTCCAATCAACCGTTGGCTTTGCATCCCATCCTCCTAGGCACAAGGTACAAATATCTTCTTGCAAATGTGGACTTGACGTAAGTGAAACATATGGAAATATCTCTACCCAACCCAATATTAATATAATACCTGTATATTTATTGATACTAATAAATGAAAATTGAGTTTTTATTCAACAACAATAATAGGAGAGCTCTTCAAAACACTTTGGTTATTGACCAAGTATATTTTGAAATGCCCCTATAATTTAGGTTAATATTACATGGGGTCATACAATTACACACAAAAGTGGATTATACCAAATTTTCTAACAAGAAGAAGAAAAAAAACTATACAACGTACAATCGACTCTTATTCATAAATTTTTAGTGGTCCAAATAAACAAGTGATAAATCAATGAATATTGGGGAAATTAATGGATGAGATTGAAGACTTGTGACTCAGACTTGGTATGGACCATATGGTGATTTGCCCGTCAATGCAACGATTGACTTAGAATTGATATGGTGATTTGTCTTCCAACGCGTGCCCCAATTGACTTGCAGAGGCTTGACTTGGTAAGGTGCCTTCCCATGTCCAATCTACTGTTGGCTTTGCATCCCATCCTTCTAGGCACAAGCTACAAATATCTTCTTGCAAATGTGGACCTGACGTAAGTGAAACATATGAAAATATCTCTACCCAACCCAATATTAATATAATACCCGTATATTTATTGATACTAATAAATGAAAATTGAGTTTTTATTCAACAACTATAATAGGAGAGCTCTTCAAAACACTTTGGTTATTGACCAAGTATATTTTGAAATGCCCCTATAATTTATGTTAATATTACATGGGGTCATACAATTACACACAAAAGTGGATTATACCAAATTTTTTAACAAGAAGAAGAAAAAAACCCATACAACGTACAATCGACTCTTATTCATAAATTTTTAGTAGTCCAAGTAAACAAGTGATAAATCAATGAATATTGGGGAAATTAATGGATGAGATCAAAGACTTGTGACTTAGACTTGGTATGGACCATATGGTGATTTGTCTTCCAACGGGTGCCCCAATTGACTTGCAGAGGCTTGACTTGGTAAGGTGCCTTCCCGTGTCCAATCAACCATTGGCTTTGCATCCCATCCTCCTACGCACAAGCTACAAATATCTTCTTGCAAATGTGGACTTGACTTAAGTGAAACATATGGAAATATCTCTACCCAACCCAATATTAATATAATACCTATATATTTATTGATACTAATAAATGAAAATTGAGTTTTTATTCAACAACTATAATATGAGAATTTTTCAAAACACTTTGGTTATTGACCAAGTCTATTTTGAAATGCCCCTATAATTTAGGTTAATATTACATGGGGTCTTACGATTACACATGAAAGTTTCTCGTATTATAGTGATGATCACGAAACACTTAGGTATATTTAGTGTTGAATATCTGATCATAGAGTTCGGAGCAGCTTCCTCCATTTTGCATTCGGATTCTTTGATTTGATTTGTTTTGTTGCTCATTAAATGATTAGTATATGAATTACTCAGTCCCGTTCTTCAAAACTCCTGTGGTCCGAGGAAATTGTGGTCATCCACTCTTGGAAATGTGGATGGGATTGGTATCCTTACCTCACCCTCTTTCCAATTCCATCATTGCCCCGTTAAATATTTTATTATAAAGTATAAGATTTCAAGTATTTTAACTTTAAAATTAACTTAGATGGTGCTGCTCGTGGTTATTCTCGTGATTTTGGTAGCCGTTGTATTTGTATGCTACATCGACATATTTGTTATAAAATGTAGGCCTTGCAATTCCAAAACTCTAGACTAGGTACGCTATTTTTATTAACCTAAAAATTATTGTGACCATGTCTATTAAAAAATAATTTACCTATATTCTACATATCTAATACAAGGTAAATTATCTATATAAAAAGTACGTAAATATTTATAAAGAAAAAGGTTACATTAATTATGAGAAAATAGGTACATTGTTTCTATAGAAAAAAAAAAAATAGAAACGTTACTATTGGAATTAGTTCTATAAAATAAATTGGTACATTATTTATCAAAAAATAGGCACGTTATTTATAACAATAAAAATGGGTACCAATTTTAGCTATATTTTGTAGGTATAAGAATTTACCGAGATTGTATAGGTGAATTAATTATTCATAGTTCTTTTTTTTTTTTTTTAACTAAGAATTAATTACCTTAGTTTGTTTTAATGTACCTAAGAAAATGTCGGTAACTGCGGGAACCTAAAACAAAGAGTATTTGATTTTAAAAAGAGAGGAAAAAGTTACTTAAAATTTCCTAAATCTATGCAAAATTGAAACATCATTAATGTGTTATGTGCATACTGATAACACAAATTAGGGGTATTTTTGGGATCTAAAAAAATTACAATAAATTAGATTTTAAGTTTAATTAGGTAAATTGATGAGTCGAATCCAACCATCAGGTTTTAATTATAAAAATTGAGTTTTATTTACAGAAAAATAAAATGATGGATTGTAGGTAAGACATAATTAGTTTGAAGGGAAAAAGTCATATTGGCTATGAAAGGAAGGTAATATAGTAGTTTAGATTTAGAGTAGTTTGGACTATATCATTGTATTTGTATACATCTGCAAATGTGGGTTAGGCTAATTGGTTAGGACGGCGAGCTTACCCCTTCCACCCAAGTTCAAATCCCTTTCCGTGTAGATTACATTAGTTTAAATTAGTTCAGATACTAACGCTTGTGTACCCAAGAAAGAAATAATAGCTTTGGTTCTTGTTCCCCTCATTTTATACTTATTCCTCTCTTTTTTTTTTCTCTCTCTCTAAATAATGTAGGGAAGGGGGAGGGGGGCTTCCAAAGTGTAGATCTTTCACCTTCAGTATGAAGGGTGTGGGTTTGTGTGCTGTAACATTCAGTTTAATTTAAAAAGAAAAAAAAAAGTTATAGAACGTACTCCAGACTCTTTCTTAGTCAATATCACAGTCTGTGGGAAAAAAAACAATTAAAGGAAAGAAAAATCTCTTCATGATGCAAGTGGACAAGTGATGACTTAATTGTTTTATTTGAATATGGGTTTGTCTTTTTCTAGTTCGTCTTAAATACGATACATAGAAAAGTAGACTGACAAGTCAAAAGAAGAAGAGAAGGTGAAATTAGTACTTAGGTGAATGGGGTAATTTAAAACCTCAAAAAAATAAAAAAAAAGATTTGCAGATTAATGGTCTCAGATTCGAATCTTCATGGCACATTGGTAGTGTATGTGAGAAACCACACTCTCATTTAATTTAGACTATCGCTTGTACTAAAACAAAAAAACTGAAAATATAGCACATGTTATTTATTAATAGTAATACTATACATGAAAGTATAATTCGGCCACTAATAGTCAAACAAAGTAGGGCAAATATTTAGATATGCTCGTATATGCTCATATTCTTATTCTTCTCCAATATAGAGGTATTTATACAAGTACAAAGAGGTATTGTAAATCTCTATTACAATAGGACTAAATAATAATTGGTAAGTAACCAAAATTCTAATGAAATAAGGAACCAAAATTCTAACTAAGTAAGGACTCGCCAACACTCCCCCTCAAGTTGGGCAAAGATATTTCGCGCGCCCAACTTGACAAGCGAGTCACAGAACACCATACTTGAGAAGCACCAATTGTAGAGAAGGTCTTTTCGTCAACCACGAGTGAAACAAGTGACAAACTAACGCAAAGTTCGCAGCAGAAACACAAGAGCAAACCCTAACAAATAGGGCACATAGAAGAACACATAAAAGTAGAACACAGAAACCCTGTGAGCACGGCAGTAGATAAGGCAGAACACAGACACCCTGTGAGCACGGCGGTAGGTAAGGCAGAACACAGAAATCCTGTGAGCACGACAATAAATAAGGCAGAACATAGAAACCCTGCGAGCACGGCAATAGGTAAGGCAGAACACAGAAACCCTGCAAGCACGATAATAGATAAGGCAGAACACAGAAACCCTGTGAGCACGGCAATAGATAAGGCAGAACACAGAAACCCTGTGAGCACGGCAGTAGGTAAGGCAGAACACAGAAGCCCTGTGAGCACGACAGTAAATAAGGCAGAACACAGAAACCCTGCGAGCACGGCAATAGATAAGGCAGAACACAGAAACCCTGTGAGCACGGCAGTAGGTAAGGCAGAACACAGAAACCCTGTGAGCACAGCAATAGATAAGGCAGAACACATAAACGGCGGTAGCAAGGTAGGCGGCAACGACGGTATTAAGATAGATAGCGGCGGAGGGCTAGGATTATAGGCTAGGTGTATAGTGCAGCGGAAATAGGTAGTGTTTAGGGTTAGGGTAGAGACAGATCAAAAACACAGCAACATCATCGGCAATGACCATAGCAATGGAAAGCGAAGTAAACAGAGGCAACATCAACGGCCACAATAGCGGCAACGGTAACATCAATTGCGGTAGTAGAGGCAACGGCAACGGCAACGGCAACGGCAACATCAACAATTCTTCCATATCAACTTTAGCTAATTCACGCAGACACAACCTCTCTTCACTCCCCCTCTCCCCCTGAAGAGAAGGGGTCGTCGGAGCCAAGAAATAAGCAACATCTTTATGGGAATACGTCTAGGTAATGGGGATACGTCAATAAACATATTCTTTTCACTCCCCCTCCCCCCTGCAAGAGGAGAGGAGAACACTTAGATTGCAAGAAGAACGCAAGCACGGGTCACAAGAAAACCTGGCTCTAATACCAAGTCAAACAAAGTAGGGCAAATATTTAGATATGCTCGTATATGTTCATATTCTTATTCTTCTCCAATATGGAGGTATTTATACAAGTACAAAGATGTGTTAACCCTAAATAAAATAGAAAATATATCTAAATTACAATAGGAAGTAAATCTCTATTACAATAGGACTAAATAATAATTGGTAAGTAACCAAAATTCTAATGAAATAAGGAACCAAAATCCTAACTAAGTAAGGACTCGCCAACACTAATCACATATTATCATTTAGACTGTTCATGATGTGTCTCTTTGTACACATATGTACATTTGTCAACTTCAATTTCAGAATCATTGAAAGTAATCACATGCATTATAAATATAATTCACATGCAAACGTATCAGAAAAAAAAAAAAAACAAAAAACAAAAAAGTGGGCATGAATGGTGTTCACCCGTTTTGATTTGTTTCCTGTGATGGTAGGGCGAAATTCCCCATTGACTTGAAAACCATTGACTGGTCAACAAGTCAACTTTCTTTAGTGTGCGAGCGTGCCACTGCTAGCAATGAAAATCCTAGCAGACTTTGTAAAAATAGATAACTTGCGCCCCAAGTTACTGATTTTTGAACAAGCGATTGTGAATTTGGGTGAGGAATATCTCCCAAGTAAGTTCTTTTCTTGCCTCAGACTGGTGAGGACTTCACAATTTTTCACAGTACAAAACTGGCAGTTCTTGCTAGAATAAACAACAAAAGAGTGATCTGTTTTCAGGTAGAACTCTCTTTTACAAAACCCAAAAAGGAAAAACTAACTACAAAAAGACAAAAAAAGGGTTGTGCTTCCATTTCTGTCTGGGTAGATACTTTTGATCCGGGCTGGATTGGGTATGCTTGTGCTGGACTGGACTTTCAACAACTTCAACTGCTAAGCTTCAGCTGCAAATCAATACCAAAGCTTAAGTTTGGCAGAGCTTTTAATCTATTTCAAGCCTTGGAAGGCTTTTGAATGGGCAGAACTGGAACTTTTTCAATCTGAAAGGGGCAGAAGTGGCTGGACTTGAGCTGGAACTGCGCTGTGGCGCCTGTTCTACTTAGTCAAGGCTCTTCATAAATTTGTTGAGGTTTTTGTATTTGTGAAAAACCCAAACTCTGCTTGCTTTGACTTGGTTGAACCAAATTTGTAACGAGAAAAATCTCGTTTTGAATGACTTTCTTCTAACTCTGGAAACTAGAAGTTTCAACTTGTAGCTGGCTTTCTTGTGGCTTAGCTAGCTTTTGGTTGCTTCAAATTGCTTGAAGGTTTTCTGAGATCAAGTGATCACTTTGAGTGTTTGTCTTTTGACTGATTGTTTTTGGTTGT
This sequence comes from Prunus avium, assembly GCF_965620075.1. NCBI lineage: Eukaryota > Viridiplantae > Streptophyta > Magnoliopsida > Rosales > Rosaceae > Prunus > Prunus avium. Next base: position 23,072,577 of record NC_142285.1, on the reverse strand, counting down.
TTGATTGTTGTTTTTTTTACTGTTTACCCTCTCTTATATTTATAGAAAAAATTTCTGGGAGTGAAATAATGGGCGGTAAAAATTCCCAAAAGATCTTTTATTTTAAATGCAAAAGAAAAGGGGGTTTTATCATTTCTTGGCAAGTAAGCTTAACAGTCAGTCACTTCTCTGTGCTAATGGGGAACCTCACCTTCTTTTTCCAGTCTTAACTGCTCTTTCAAACTGTGATGGTAAGTTTGATTTCCATTTTTTAGTAACTCCCTGTTTCCTGCTTATCTCTTTTAGAAGGTATAGTCTGCTTATCTCTCGAAAGTGGTGCCTTCTCTGTTTTAGAAAAAATATCTCTGAATATATATATATATATATATATATATATATATATTTTGATGGCAGAGCTTTTTCCAGAGATACTTTTCTTCTGCTGCTACTAGCCCTATATTATTCCTAGTTGAAATTGCTGACTTTTCCAAGTCAGGGGTCACGTGGGTCTGGAAAAAATCTGTTTCCCTTGTTCCTGGGCTTTTTGAAAGAAATGGTAGAACTGTCTATAGGGTTTTGGGCTTAATTTTTTCTTCCAAGGCCCAAGCCTTTTGTATAGTTTTCTGGGCCTTTCATGTTTGGATTGAGCATATCTCTTTTTGGCCCAATCATTTGGTGGCTGTCAAAAATAACGTTGGCTTTTTCACTTTGGACTGGGCGCACCAAATTTAGGCCCAAACAAATAGTCGACTAGATCTATTCAAGCACATGTATATATATGTGGCCATGAAGAAAAGGTGGGTCGTTAAAACATACCAAATGTCATCTAAGATGTCGTTTATTTCTTGGAGCACTTGGGACTTAAAGAGATACGACTCCAACTGGCACAATGCTACTTTTTTCAGTTCACTGATGGTCCCTTAAAGCAAGCCTATATGACAATTATTTGCATTGTTCAAACTGTGACTGATGAGGATGGGGTAAGCAAGAGAAATGCATATCCATCCTTAGCTTGGAAAAGAAGAAAAGGAACTTTAATTCATTTGTATGCTCTTCCTTTTCAACGCTATATATATATATATATATATATATATATATATATATATATATATATATATTTAAAGGCAAAGGTCCCGACCCACTAGTGTTTGATTTTTAGCATACCAAATTATGTCATAATATCAACAAAAATGATCGTGATGCCCATCCCAAAGTGTTTAATACTTCCAAGCTATGCCAATTCTCTTTTTGGTTTTTTTGAGATAATTGGTGTGTCGGTAACACCTTACATGGTGTTATAAGCATGAATTGTAGCAAGAGTGGAGGGAAATGCAAAGGGAAACTTGCTTTGCTGTGCTGCCTCACTGGCGGAATGGTGATCTTTTTGGAGAGCAACAAGCACTCTGTTGGTGCATCTGTTGGTGCCTTCATTGCTCTTGTGGTTTCTTCCTTTCCTCAACCCATCGGCCCCGTTTGGTTCACGGAATGGATTTGATGGGAAATCATTTCCCATGTCATTTCCCAAGGGATAGGAAATGGCGATTCCTTTCCTATGTTTGGTAATCCCGGGAAAGTAACCCGGAAATATTACTTTATTTCCTTTCCCATGTTTGTTTTGAGTAGGAAGGGGTAACTAATTTTGTTTAGTTTCCCAATTTTACCCCTATTAAAAATATGTTATGAATTAAAAAATAAAAAAGGAATACCAATAGTTGTTGGATAAAACTATAATTATAAATTATTAGTAAGGACAAATTAGTCATAAAAATGTGCATTTAATGCTAGCCTTACTTTCCCATGAGAAGGGAAAGTAAAACCCAAGGAGGGAAGATGGCTTCACTTTCCCCCTCTACTTTCCCATGTCCAAGGCAACGATTTTCCATGCCTGACTTACCAAACATGGGAAAGCAATTCATTTCCCATCCCCGAGTTTCCTTTCCCATGAACCAAACGGGGCCATCAAGCTCTCCATGGAGCACACACACTTGTGCAACTACAAGAAAAAAGGTCAGTAGTGACCAATTTCTCAGTGACTGAACTGAGAACGGTTACAAAAGGTATGCATTTAGTGACTAAATATGTTATATGGTCTCTCAAGTGATTGGGGCATAATTTTTAATTTTAATGACCAGATTTGGTGATAAATAGTGAATAATTTAAATTTAGTCACTGAAAACAACTTAAATTACATAATTAGTGACCAACATATATTGCCACGTGGGCTACTATTTAATTAAATTACACATAGTGACCAATTTAACTTTTGTTTAAATTTATTATTCGTTCAAATGACTATTTACTCAAAAGAAGGAACGAAGCGAGCAAATTGAAGGAACGGAGCGAGCGAGCAAACTGAGCTTGCTAGCGAGCTCAAGCTGAGCGACCGTCTTCTTCGTCGAGCGAGCGTCCTCTTCGTCGTCTTCTTCGTCTCTGTGGTTTCAATTTCTAGGTTTTCTCCCAATATATGTGAGCTTTCTATTTCTCTGTGGTTTCAATGTCAGTTTTGATTTCATTTGAGTTTGATTTGAGTGAGATTGTGATTGTGATTGTGATTCTCTATTCTCTAATTCCCCAATTCTCTATTCACTGTGATTTTGAATTCCACTGTGATATTAATTTTCCTAACTATGATTTTGTTTTGGGTATATTTTGTGTTTATTTATCTTGGAGTCTTCAATTTAGTTCATGGAGGCTTTGATTTGATAAATTAAGGCTTCAAGCTTGCAGAGGCTTCGGTTTACTTGAGGAAAATATTATTGCATTATTCATGTTTGCTTTCAGAGCATAGTCCGTGTACAGAGTATGTAGATTTGAAAACTTATAACTGCGACTAGTCTTTTTGGTTTAGGCTGTGCCCCCTATGTTACCAAAAAAAACCTTATAACTGCAATGGAAATTCTCAACTAGTTTTGATGAAATAGGGGGAAGACCCCCAAACCAACAAGTATTCTATTTAAAGGATACAAAATAGAGTACAGAGTCTACATTTTGTCTAGTTTATCTAGTTTCTTTTAGGTTCACAAAGTCTCCATTTTTTATGTTTCGTGGTTATGATGAAACATACTGGAGTGAAAATAGAGTATAGAGTTAAACTTCTGCTACACTTAGCAAGCCTTTATTTTACCTTTTAATATGATTCGATGCTTATTTGTTTACCATCCTCTCCTTTGGCTCTGTTCTCAGTCTAAATCTTATTCCTTATAGCATTATTAGTTAAGTCCATTACAAGATGCTTTTTGAAATCTCCCTTTCTGTAAAATTGCATCTTCGTATTCAATTTTCTGAGTTACTGATAACTTGGAAGTCTAAGACTAAGAGTAAGATAAATAAACAGAGGCTGTTATATTGTGTTGAATTTCATTATTATAATGGTTTGCTTTAGGCGCCTTTGATTATTAGTCATCAAAGTTTACCCCATTAACAGTCCTCCTTAGACTAGTTTGATACATCTACCTGTAAGACCATGAAACCCAGATTTAGACTAATCATACTAGGGGAAAAACACAGTATGAAGCATGGAAAGACTTTGATCCAAAACACAAATCATTTGCATTGGATTGACGCAATGTTAGATTGGGATATTTGCCTTTTCAATCATTTAGGTTTCATCATATGCTTCTTTGGTTTTCAGGTTGCAGCACTTAGTTTTGGTGAAGTCTACAATGCACAATATGTTAAGATGTATAATATATTCATGGTCTAGTTACATGTGCCACTATCAATTTTCTGTATGTTATGCCTAATTTAACATAACATTATTCTGGAAGAAAATTACTCATAATCGAAAAGTTTGGAAGAAAATAAAAAGTAAATATTTATTTTAATCAATTGTATTTTGGAAGAAAATTACTCATTATTGAAAAGTTTACAAAGACATAAGTCTTCTTTAAACTACACAGACATAAAATTTACATATTCTCAATGTATATAACTTTGGGCAAATTTTCTGATTTCCTAATTTATTTTTTATTGGAACAAATCAGACTATTCTTCCCTCAAGCTTATGCAAATGGATTTAGCGAGGAACATGTATGTTGTCCTTAATGATTTTAGGCTTTCCTATTGTGTGTATTTAACTGGTTCATATGATGCTGTTTCTTCCCGCATTCATTCAGAACTTGGCACTGTTTCTCACTTCATTTTACAAGGCAAGTTTGTTCTCTTTCAGATGAATATGTTGATAGCCTTGCCTTCACCAGCCGTATTTGGATATGATATTTCTGCTGTTTGGTTTATTTCGTAACAGGATCTTTAAGCTTGATGGATTGTGTTGTCTATAATTATTGTTTACTCATCCATAAAAGAGTTTGCGATTATGATTAATCTTCAAGCCTTCAATAAGGATGTTATTAATTGTCTCCTTTTCTTTTTGCAGTCACATATTTGTGTGCTAGAAACCACACAACAGAATGTAGCCGCATTGCTGATGGGTCTTGAATATCTAATAAACATCTCATATGTACGCAACCAGTCAGCTTAACGACCTCATCGGCAAGTCGGGCCATGCGCTTTCTCAGCTTTATAGAAAACTTCTCAAAGCTTTTCGTCTGGGACAGGTGCAGGAGGAGGAGTAAATCCAACAACAGATTCTTCACTTGTTTCATCTGTCTCATCATTATGAAACATCATCAAGTTGATAGGTGGCATAAGTTGTTTAAGCTGATCCGTAGGATCAATTCGCACCTTAGACGCCATGGCAAACCTAGTGATCAACGACCCAAAAGGCAGGGAATGAGTTTCGTAGTAGTCGTCTGGGATTGCAGCCAGGCAAATGGCTCGGAAAATGTGGGCGGGCAGATCAATGGACACATTATTATTCCCAATGGCATAAAGGAGGCTTGCTCTGTCAAAATCAATTAAGCTACTGTCAAGGAGACGTTCTTCAGGGTCGATATCAGCACTTACTATTGTGTTAAGTATTCTGTAAAACTTAATCAGATTGCGATGGCTTATTAAAATCTCAGATTGATTACAGTAGCAGAAAGTTGGCTGTGATCTTCATTCGCATTCATTAACTTTGCGAGGGCAAAAACAGCAAGTAGAAACAGAGGCTTAGCAATGATATGCTCATTGCTTAACTACTATCTATTGGCAAAGAATGATTAATCCAGTACCCAAGTAACATTATTAAGACAGTCATGAGTTCTCAAAGTTAAGGCACTAATCATATAACAAATTAACAATAATATGATCTAAAATAGGGTATTATCCGTTACCAAGACAAGCAAAACCAGCTGCTGAGGAAGCCAATCCAGCACCAGTAGGAAAATTGTCGTATGAAGCAATTGTACATTCAACTTTTCCCAATCCTTCTTAGTAATCTTGATTCCCTTTTCCTTATCATGAACATCGGTAGCTCGACTACGAATTTCCCTTAAACAGCTCTGGAATCTGCCTCCAGAAAGAGAGATTTCCCAAAACGATCATGGTATTTGTAAAAGCAAATTATTAAACCTCTGAGAATTCTGTGGCAAAATTAATAGTGCCAATTTTTAAGTTTTAGTTCCAACCTATAACACAATTTGTACAAATTTATGATTTTTAAAACTCAAGACCCACACATTTATGATCAAATTGAATGATTCGGTCGAGTTGACCCAAAATTGTGTCCACCCCTAAAGAGAGATAATGTAGGCTGTGCAGTTCATAAAATGAAAAATATAAATAATTTTATACAAACTTTAGCATCAAAAAGTAAGTTTTTGGCTTATGTGTGGCTTTCTTCATTTTCATCTCTCATACTTTTCTTATTCTTTTTAATAAAAGTACGGATAAAAAGTATGAATGGAAAGATCCAAGATCATTTGCCACTAACAAAAGCATGGATAAAACATCCCCACGCATAATGCATGCTTGAATGTGAAAGAGAAATTTCATATTACCAAGAATTCTGTTTACACTCAGTGTTTCAATGGGTTTCTATTTTTATTCTCACCATTCTCTGGACACCCAACTCTTCCCAAAAATACCATTTCTCTACTTCATCAAAATATTTTTCTTTGGACATCTATCTCCATCATTGATTGATTTCATTTTCTTTGTCACCAACCCTGAACCCAGCTCTACTCATCTCCTCACTTCACCTCATTTAATATACAATGATTGCATATGTGCAAAGGAGGGATGAGATGAGAGAATGATGAAAAATAAATTGATGGAGAACCAAAGAGTGAGAGGAAAACTGAAGAAATGAAAACGTTTAGACTTTCAGATCCAAAAGAGTTTTGGAATTTCATTATTTTATAGTTTACGTTGTAGGGTATATATAAAAGTCTGTTAAAATTAAGAAGAATGCAAGCTATCTTCCCATTTGTGCCTTATTTTTCCACCTCCTTCATGCTCAGCTTACACTATGGTTTAATGAACAAAATTTTGTATGTTCTTGGTCACCCTTCAAAGTTCATCACAACAAAAGGGTTATTTTAGGCCTAAGGTAATATACCAAGAACATACCCTTGGGGCCCTAGTCATTAACAATCACGTTAAGTGCTCTGGTCAACATTGTCCCGAAGGGTATCTGCACTGGTGGACATTACTTTCCCAACCAATTTGGACTCTAATAAGCCACTATCAAGCTGACAAACAAGTTTATGAAAACCAGGTTCATCTGGGTCTGGCCTATCAAGTTTTTTTGCTTGTTTTTGGTTACAAGCGACATTGGGAGGAGGAAATCACATCTAGGACCTCAAGTGTAAGGATAGATGCTCTTAACCGCTTGAGCTACAAGCCCTTGCTAGCCTATCGAGTTTAAGAAAATGGTCAATGCGAGTATTTGGGTTTGCCTACCAAGTTTTCATTATGGCTCTACAAATGTTTGTAAAATCCAAGAGAAAGCAGTGATTGGCCTGCAGGCCTTGATGGAATTGCATATGATGGAGCCTTTATGCTACACAACACTACATATCTGCAAGTAATGGGCAAGAACTTGAACATTTCTACAAATTGAAAAGAGGGAAAATGCTTGTGATTGCTTTTCCAGGAAGACCTTCAATCTTGTACTCCACACACATTTAGCACACATTTTATACATAAATTTTGGTACGAGGCATTTTGCAGCTCACAAGTAAGCCTAATACAATCTTAAAATCCACAAAATAGAGCATTGCAAGCCTGACCAAATACAAAAGGTCTGTTTACAAAAAGGCATCTTCTACCATGTGCCCAGAACAACATGTTGAATTATGAAAGGAAAGAATTGTCCACTCTGCTCCCTGTCACAAGGCAGTACTAATTGAAAACTTGAAGAGGTATCATAAGGTAATGCACTTGGAAACTACATCAAAGGAGGGAGTATGTGCAAGTAAATTCTGTCCAATTGGCTACACTAGCATTCTTACTGAAACTCATTCAAGGATGGAGTATGTGCAAGTATATTCTGTCCAATTGGTTCATACTTTTCTTTTTTTTTTTCTTTAATTTGGAGTAGAAGGATTTACAATTGGGATATTTCAGTTCAAATCTCTCAGTTGAACCAAATAATTGAACCCTAAAAGCTCCTTTCAAAACATAAAACAAGAAAACTTGAATGGATTATAAGTTATGTTCTTGAAGCATGTAATTCATAGCTAACAAGTCAAGAAGCTAATTGTAACCAACATAAGACGTTATGCAGTAGTGCTTGGAAGTGTGAGTGTGAATAAGAATAAGGACAAGAACAAGTATATAAAGAGAATGATACATGAAAAAGAATATAAAAAAATAGTCATACTACTCTATCAATGATTGATAAAGCAATAATATATATACGCTCTTCTATCTAGATATTAAGTAGGAATCTTACAGAGTGAAGTATCAATGTTTGATGTGTTGAAGGCATAAAACTAAACAATATAAAATGCAGAACTAGAAATTAAGTTAGAGAGAGAGAGAGAGAGAGAGAGAGAGAGAGAGATAGCATATCTCAAACTTTCTTCTTTTCCTGAGAGAAAGTAAATGTTGATAAGTGGCTTTATGTCTAAGACCTATTTTATATCCCCTGAGCTATTGGCTCAATTTTTATCAAGAAAGTTACCTTCAGATTGACTAATAAGTAAGAGTATCCACTCTGTCTTCTCAACATCTGGAAGAGATTTCAGTAGAGAGAATTCTTCTGGGTTACCACTCAATATTATGCGTACAGCCTTAAAAACTTGCAATCTACTGAGGTTAGGTATCTTTGAAACCACTCCAAGGACCTCCTCTCATTTGAGTTGTAGTTTCATTTGACTTGCCAAAAACTCCTGCAGTAACTTTGACACCTCACCAGCTGCATGTTCCAATGGATCTTTTTTCGCTTTCTTATTTGGATGCGAGTCTGAAGTTGAAGTTAACGGATTTATACAAACATGCGAGTTAGGAATCAACTTGCCGTTAGTTTCTTCTTCAACCTCTGATATTAAACTGACATAATATCTTTGTTTACACACAAAGATATTAAACTGACAAAGTATTTGGTAACAAGCTGAGAGAAAGCAAACATCTGATTCTAATCTATCTGAATTCTGAAGTATAACAGCATTGACTAAACCAGCCAAGGAGTGCAATGCATCGTGACTATTACAACCAGAAAGAGACAAAATGGGATGAAGTTCATACCTCATTGTCACATGAAGTATCTGAGTCGTTCATTTTATTATCTATGTGCAATGTCAAATACAGATTACAGAGATGTGGGAACATTGTAAAATTTTCCAAAAATAATAAGACCTCTCCATCACTTTATACATTTCCAAGAACCATTATCGCATTAGTAGACATACTTCATGATTTATCTTTCACACTAAACCTTAAAAGAATACATATGTAATTGCTTACTATAAGTTCAACTCTGTTACAAAACCTCATAAATGGGTACCAAAATCTTTTAATTTACAAATATTAAGATCCTCTTTACCCAGTAATGGAACCATAGTGTCAAAAACAACGTATGTAAAATGCAATTGTCAAGCCAGAAGATATAAATTGCATATTTCCCTCTGTGATTACTAACTCCTTATCTGATAATTGCAAGATACTTAGAAGAGTTTAGTCACTAATATATGCTGGAATGATTAATTTTGTTTGATGACAGTGTTGATGCTTTAGAAACATAATATTATCCAAAAGAAAAAAAAAAGATATTTAAATATTACGATTCATAGTTGGTCATGAGCCTCCACAATGGGATTCTTCTGTTGGCACTAAAACTGAACAGATAGAGAGGAGTGCAACTTACAAGTAGTGAGGACGATCTAGTAGATCGATTGAGTGATAGATGCAGATTCTTCATGTCCTTGGATGTAGATCCTGAATGGAAGAAAGTCAAGACTCGTGAGGTTTATGGAACCGGTGTGAAACCAGCCTAAGACCCTCCGATGCCAAAGTAAGTTTGTTTTCTAAGAGCTTTTGCTGTTGACAAGATATTAGTATAAAAGTCAAGCTGAAAAGTCTTACCCCTGTATTGTAGTGAAGGAGCTTATTTATAGAGGGCACTTTGTATGCTCTTAGTACTTAATTTCGATGTGGGACTCGTGGGAGGGCCCTGTGAGGTTGACACGAGTCTTTAGATATTTCGGGCGGGTGCTTCGAGGTTGATTCTGTATAATCGGTAAGGGATGCCGATTGTAGACAAGGCTGGGCCTGTAGCGACTGTTTGCGGCTTTGAGACAATGCCATTGGTAGCCGATGCCGATTGTTCGAGGCCTTGGGTACTTGGGTGAGTTTCTCTGATCCATGTGTTGTTGTATGAGTGGAGGGTCAGATATGGTACAAACAGTAGTCCCCCAAGTTACCGATTGAGAAGCTTCTCGGTTGGGGACTTGAATCTGTCTTCGGCATTCTGATCCGGACTCGATGATCTCATTGTTGCCGATGGTGGTATGTAGTCCCCCAAGTGCCCGAGCAAGTGAGTTTGGAAAAGAGACGGCATTCGGTACTGAATGGTCCGAGAGGCTAGTGTAGGTCAGGGTTTAGGAACGCCTGCCGTTCGGCACGAGAGGTGAGTGGGAACTCATTAATAGTGCGCCGGCCGTTCCGCACGAGAGGTGAGTGAGAACTCATCCAATGTGCCCCTACCGTTAGCCAGTGGAGTTGTGTTCGAAAGTGGCTAGCTGTGCAGGGTTTCGGAAATTGAAGCGTCTCTGAGGATTGGAAACGTTTCGAATGATAACGCTTGGACTCCCCCATGCATGCGTGACACGTGTCGGCATGGCTGTGAAGAGTCACGTCGTTTCGTATCCCGATGCGTCGCTTCGCTTCCCGATGCTAGGTTCGTCCTATAAATGTAAGGAAGGGACGAGAGTTTGAATACTTGGAATTTTTTAGAGCAATCAAAGCTTGTGAGAGGCGATTTCCGGCAACCGTGCGAAGGCTGAGCAGGCGATTTCCGGCGAGCTTGAACCACCGTGCAAACAAGGTATGTTGCCGTGTTTTTGAATTTGTATGAATCAAAGTGTTGAATTCAATGAATTTTCGTTTGAATAAAGCATGAACAAGTATGAACAAGCATGAACATAGGTGTTTAGGTGGTAGAATAGGACTTTTGATTCTAGCACGGCCCTTAGTGTCCCTTCATTTGTGTTTGTAGATGTCAGATACCAAATCCGAGAGTAGGCGTAGTCCGAGGGCATACGAGGATGATTCATCCTCGGGGAGGCCTGCCGAAGAGAGTGGGAGTGCCGAATCTGCTAGCTCTTCGAGCTGTGAAATAGTGGAGGGGGCAGGAGTGCGCACCGAAGCTGGTGGCACTTCGCGTGGATTGCCCCAAGGTAGTGAGGTCGATGAGGGTGACGTGTCCGTTGCTGTGCCAGGGGAGGGGGTGCTGAGGGTAGTCAGTGGCAGGCAGCGGATCCCGATGGCGAAGCTGACGGAACTGGTGTTAGGAGTAGACCACTTAGAGCCGAACACACTGACCGAATCTGAATTGGCTAAGATTCGGGCGGAGTATAATTGTTGGTTTTAAAACATTTTTAAGAAGTTGATTTGAACATTAAACATACAAATTAATCAAATTAATTGCAGCAGAAGAATATGGTGGTTGTTTAAATTCAAAACAAAACTTCTTCCAAGTATCTTAAGCCATGAACATTGATATGTTTTTCATAAATGAAAATTCAAGAGAAAGGATAAGATATAATTACCCTTGAAGCAATTATATGAACCAAGTTGTGTTTTGGTCTTCTCTTGATGATTTCCCTTTGTTGATCTCCTCTTGATATTTCTCCTCCTTGTGAGCCACAAAAGTATATGGCCTCTAAGTCTCCACACCAATGGAACCTTGAGATGAGAAGAGATATCTTGAGAATACAAGGATGGTAGTACAAGATTCTCAAGATTGGTTTCAATCTAAACCCCTTTGAAAGATGATTGTGTTTCACTCTTGAAAACTCACAATTGTCTCTCTTTGATCTCCCAAACCCATTTGGTTGATGTTAGATTGTGTTTGTGTGTAAATTAGCTTATAGAAACAATTTCCATACACATCTACTTAAGCATTTTCGGCCAAACCCCATTGGGCTTCCAAACTTGGGCCTTATGACACTTAAACCATAATATTTAGATGTCTTAAGTCCTTGGGCTTGATACCCAACCATTTGGGCTTCTCATTAACTATTACCGAGGCCCAAATACATTTTTACATGTAGTAAATCATCCACATCAAATCAATCAAATTGATTTCCTCATTCTCATTTGTATTACTCAAAGTTAACCATTTAAGGTGTGCGATCCATTAGGTCCTAATTTAGCAAGGTAGTGGGAAAACATTAGAACTCTTTCTAACCAACTGGAATTAAAACCCTTTTTTAATTCTTCCTTTATTTTGGATTGATCACAATCAGTCCTAGGACTTCCACAAGCCAAGAGTGACATCTAGCAATATATCATGGCTACCCAAGCTAATTAGAATAGATGAAGAACCTATTCAGTTGGAATTGCAATGCAATACGGTCCTTCTCTTATACAATGTTTCCAATCATATTGTTAGGGTACGGATTGATAATGTCAAACCCCTAATATGATTAAACTCATATGATTCAATAGAACACAATTAAAAACCACTTTCTAAATCATGTTCAAGTACTTCGGCCGAAGATTCACTGAATCATATCTTGAAACATTCTCCTTTCTTTATCAAGGTAGAGATTCCTTATTGTACATTCACATGCCTCTATGATGAATTAAGAGATCCCAATAACACATAAGGAAAATCTTTTACGACTTGCCTTTGTGAGCTATCAAAGATCAATAACGCATCACAAGACAACCATGATGCCTCAGGTCTAAGGACTAATTTGCATTATTGCAACTATGAGTTCTCGTTTGACATATAGATAAATACTCCATACGAGAACTCCGGTTGATCGCGTTCAGTGTACTCATTCACTAATGAGCACCCACATACTTGTATTAGTGTCAATTACACAAATGGTTTGAGACCAACCATCCTCATCATTGAGCATACATAGTATGTGCCAATCTTGACGGTTTATCAATGCCCATTTGATAACCTTATGATTAGGAACATTTTGGGATACTACAGTTAGAGATTAAAGGTCTCCCGAATCTAAACTTCTTTAGATTACTTTATCTCTTATTTAGTACACCCTGGACTTTTGTTTCTTTACACGACATAAAAGATAACAAAATAATATTGCCCTTTATTTATCATATACGAAATGTATTCTAAGGAGATTACATAAAATGTATTGGCTCTTAGGGCACATTTCTAACAATCTCCCACTTGCACTAGAGCCATTTAGCCATGTATCTAATACCCATTTTCTCTGTATGTCTATCCAGTTGTGACTGTGACATAGGCTTAGTGAGTGGATCTGCTACGTTGTCTGCTGATGGAACCTTTAGGATGCACACATCACCATTCGAAATGAGTTCTCGAATCTTGTGGAATTTTCTTTCAATGTGTTTGGATCTCTGATGAGACCTTGGTTCCTTGGCTTGAGCTATCGCCCCATTATTGTCACAGTACAAAGGCACTGGTGACATTATGGTTGGAACCACATTTAGTTCGGTAATGAACTTTTTCATCCAAACAGCTTCCTTTGCCGCTTCTGAGGCAGCAATGTACTCAGCTTCAGTGGTGGAGTCAGCCGTAACACTTTGTTTACAGCTTCTCCAACTAACAGCGCCTCCATTCAGAATGAAGACATACCCAGATGTGGATTTACGATCATCAACATCATATGCGAAATCAGAATCGGTAAACGCTTCCACTTGTAACTCTGATGTTCCTCCATAAATAAGGAACATATCCTTAGTTCTTCGTAAGTATTTAAGGATACACTTAACGGCTCCCCAATGATCTAATCCTGGGTTTGACTGATATCTACTTGTTATACTAACAGCATAACTGATATCCGGTCTTGTACAAACCATGGCATACATGAGACTCCCTATTGCTGATGCATAAGGGATTTTACTCATCTGCTGTATATCTTCAGGAGTTTTCGGACACATGTTCTTAGAAAGGTGAAGTCCATGTCTAACTGGAAGTAACCCTTTCTTAGATTGTTCCATATGAAATCTCTTTAGCACCTTATCTATATACAAGGATTGAGATAATCCAATTATTCTCTGAGATCTGTCACGATAAATCTTTATACCAAGTATATAAGATGCCTCTCCTAAATCTTTCATTGCGAATGATTTAGTGAGCCACAGCTTCACTGAAGATAGCATTCCTATATCGTTTCCAATAATTAGTATGTCATCTACATACAACACTAGGAATACTACCGAACTCCCACTGACCTTTTTGTACACACATTGGTCATCCATGTTTTGTATGAAGTCAAACGATTTGACAACTTCATCAAAGCGGATGTTCCAACTCCTAGAAGCTTGCTTCAACCCATAAATGGATTTATGTAGCTTGCATACCTTATGCTTATCAGTTGTAGAAATGAAGCCTTCAGGTTGATCCATGTATAGTTCTTCCTGAAGGTGGCCATTAAGAAAAGCCGTCTTCACATCCATTTGCCAAATCTCATAATCATGGTATGCAGCTATTGCAAGCAAAATCCGAATAGACTTTGTCATAGCAACAGGAGAGAAGGTTTCTTCATAGTCAATCCCTTCTCTCTGCTTGTAGCCCTTTGCTACTAGCCTTGCCTTGTAGGTTTCTATTTTCCCATCTGAGCCTATCTTCCTCTTAAAGATCCATTTATTTCCTATTGGTACAATACCAGGAGGCGGATCAATTAGAGTCCAGACTTGGTTGGTATACATAGAATCCATTTCGGATTTCATGGCTCCAAGCCATTTCTGTGAGTCAATGTCTGACATTGCCTCATTGTAGTTCGAAGGGTCTTCAATATCCTTACAATCACTTAGGAGATTTAACTCTCCTTCGTTTTCATGAAGGAAACCGTAATACCTCTCAGGCATTCTTCTAACCCTACTTGAACTACGCGGAGTTTGTGTCATATCAGTTTGTGGATCTGGGATTGCATTCAGTTCAGTGTTGATTTCTAGCTCTTTGGACAATTCCTTGAGTTCTATCTCATGTCCCCCTTTCCCATCAAGAGCGTATTCTCTTTCCAGGAAGGTAGCTGACCTTGCGACGAACACCTTTTGCTCGTTGATGTGATAGAAGTAATATCCCATAGTTTCCTTGGGATACCTGATAAATCTACACTTCACTGACCTTGCATCTAGTTTATCCACATCTTGTCTTTTGACATATGCTGGACAACCCCAAATCTTGATATAACCAAGACTTGGTTTCTTCCCAAACCACATTTCGTATGGAGTTTGTGGAACAGATTTGGAAGGCACTCTATTTAACAAATGAATTGCTGTTTCAAGTGCATATCCCCAAAAGGATATAGGTAAATCAGTATAGCTCATCATGGAACGAACCATATCCATTAAGGTTCGATTTCTCCTTTCAGAAACCCCATTATGTTGTGGAGTCCCTGGTGGAGTCCATTGTGATAAGATGCCATGTTCCTTGAGGTAATCAAGAAACTCTGTGCTTAAGTATTCACCTCCTCGATCAGATCTAAGGATTTTAATACTCTTGCCTGTTTGGTTTTCAACTTCATTTCTGAATTCCTGAAACTTTTCAAAAGATTCAGACTTATGCTTCATTAAGTATAAGTACCCGAACCGTGAATGATCATCAGTAAAGGTAATGAAGTATGAATAACCTCCCCTTGCGTTTGTAGACAAAGGTCCACAAACATCTGTGTGGATTAACCCCAACAACTCTGTAACTCTTTCTCCTTTTCCTGTAAAAGGAGACTTGGTCATTTTACCTTGTAGACAAGATTCACAAGTAGGCATAGGAGCAGGGTCTAAAGATCCAAGGCATCCATCTTTTGCCATCCGGTGAATCCTATCTTGGCCAATGTGTCCAAGTTTGAGGTGCCACAATTTAGTTGAGTTATCCACTTCTCTAGGCCTTTTAGGTCTAGGTGCATCTTTATCTATACAGTTAATACTACCATTCATTTCTAAATGAAAAAGACCATCAATCAAATTTGCATAAGCAATAATTCGATTATTATGTGAAATAGAACAAAGTAGTTTGTCAAACAAAACAACAAATCCGTCTCTTAAAAGCATAGAGACAGATATTAAGTTCTTTACACAACCAGAAATGAAATAACAATTATTCAAATTCAGGGTCTCCCCGGAAGGTAGATTGAGACGATAGGTGCCTACAGCTTTGGCAGCTACCTTAGTGCCATTACCCACAGTTAGCACCATTTCTCCTTTTCCGAGTCTTCTACTTCCTACTAGTCCCTGCACACAATTGCAAATATGTTGACTAGCTCCTGAATCAACTATCCAGGTAGAAGTATTAACTGTAAAAACTGATTCAAGAACAAGAGTGTTGATCGGTGCATATTTACATATCATTTTGTACCCTTCTAGCTTATGATTTGGTTATGTTTTTTAGTTAAACTTGTGCTTTTAATCCTTTTTGTGTTTATCTTTCAGTTCATTGAGCTTTAGGTAATAATGAGGGCTTTGGATAGTAAATGATGCAATCCATGCATGTTAGGGCCTAATTTGGATGAATGGATGAAGAGCTTAAAGACAAACTCAATTTTGGCTACAGTCCCCTGCCAGCCCAGTTTCGTAGGTCATATTGCAAGCTTTGTTTCAGCAACCTACATAGCTCGGATGAGGCCACATTCTTCATGAAAGTTGTTCCAATGGGTGTGTAATATAACATATCCAAAATTCAGCCCCATTGGATAAATATGGAGTCTGTTACCTAGCAAACACAGAGCCATGCTCAGGATGGATTTTATCAGCGCGCAAAATGAGTTAGCAATTTGTTTTGGCCTTAACTTCCTCCTCCGACCTTGGATTGGCCCAAATGATACATGGCTGGAAAGAAGACATTCTGAACTTCAAGTTTGAGTGCTTAAAGTCTTAATTTGCTTAAGGGAAGCCCAATTCGTAAGCCCTTGAAGTTGCTGGTCATGCTGACCTCAGGATGAGCTATTATTTCTGGTTGGAAGCTTGGTCATGGTGACATGAAGATGAGCTAGGGCTGCTGGTGGGATTTATTAGTGAAGTGCATCAACCATTTCAGATTTTATAATGGAAGTGTTGTATGCATTAGTGAAGTGCATCAACCATTTCAGATTTTATAAAACAAGTGTTGTATGCATTAGCCATACTTAATTCAGATTTTCAGCTTCCTTAGGCCTATATATAGTGAGGTTTCCCAAGCTTGTAAACACACCCCAAGGGGGGGAGCTCTCAAACACTTCTCTAGAGCTCCCTTCCCTTCTCTCCCTCAAATTCTCTTAGTTTCATTTTCTAGTTTTCAATTGTTGTAATGAAATATTTGTGCTGAAATTCTTCTTAAGTTTTCTTAGTTCCACTTAACTTTTCATTATGTAAATTCTTTTCTTTAGTTTTTCAAGTTTGATTAGTTTCCAAGTTTCAATTATGGTTCATGTTCTTATTCATTATGCTTATAAGTTAATATGCTAGTTTGAATGATTGATCACCATTTAGGCTTGCATGTTAGCTATCTTGGTTTGAATTAAGAGTATACACCATGCTTTAATTCGAATTGAACTATGAATAGGAAGAGTATGTATGGACATTCGACAACAGGGATTAGATACATGCTTGGTTGTTTAAATTGTTCTTCTATGCTTAATGGGTTCCTAATGCTTAATTTTAGGTTAGACAACAAATGATCAAATTAGGGAATTAGGAACACAAGGTTATGACCACACACCATGGCTTAATCATACATTAGCTAGAATCAATCCGTTAATCTAATTGAACTTGGGAACTTATCTACTTGAGTTAGTTATTTTCTTTCTTCCTTGTTTTATTTATGTTCTTTGTTTTTGTTTCTATTTGGTGTAGGGAAATGAATTGGATCATTCAATCACCAATCCTCGTGGGATCGACCTCGCACTTACATACGCTATACTACCGAACGGCTCGTGCACTTGCGAGTATCACAAGTTGAGGATGCAGCTTAATCCATTTTGGTGCAGCTGGTATCTACGCAACAAGTGTTACCTTCCGAAGGCTTGTTCTTTAAGCTTGCGAGGTAATCCTTGCAATTTCTCTTCCAATGTCCATCCTTTCCACAGTGAAAGCAAGTTCCTTTCGGTTCCTTGCCTTTCTTTGTTATTTTTCTTTCCTTGGGTTTTAGAAAACCTTTCTTCTTCTTTCCCTTATCCTTACCTTTCGGTTTGGATTTGGAAGAGGAGGAAGAACTCTTTTCAAACACCGCAACTGTCCCTTTCAGCCCTTTATCCTTTGAGATATTCTTTTCAGCTACTATAGCCATATTGAGTAGCTCAGATAAGGAACTTTCCATCTTTCCCATATTATAGTTCATAACAAATTGGGAAAAATCTGATGAGAGGGACGAAAGAAAAAAAATCTTGTTGAACTTCAGCATTAAATGGACAATCCAATTTTTCTAATTTCTCAAGTAATGATATTATCTTGAGACCATGCTGATTAACCGGAGTCCCTCTTGTCATTTTTGTGTTGACAAGTTCACATATTGTATTGAATCGCAAGCTACGAGTAGCTTCACCATAAAGCTCATTAAGGTGAAGCAATATGGAAGCACAATCTTCCATATCTTCATGTTGTTTTAGTAGCTCATCATTCATGGATGCTAGTAAGTAACATTTACCTCTACTATCATCCTTGACATGCTTCTCATAAGCAGTTATTTCTTCCTGAGTAGCTTCTTCGTCAGGAGCAATATGTGGTGGGGCTTGTGTCAACACATAATCAATCTCATCCATTTTAAGGACAAGTTTCATTTTGCGAAGCCAACCCGGATAGTTCGTGCCATCAAGGATGTAATTGTTAAGTATCGATGAGATTGGGTTTT